>NW_016159268.1:0-91728 GCF_001687245.7 Rhagoletis zephyria | reverse complement strand
AAGTGCGAAATCCTTGAGGCACTATGGTGTAAAATTATTTAATACGCTTGCCGACGAAATAAAAAATGCAAGAAATCTCCAATGCTTTAAAACGAAAGTCAAACAGCTACTTCTTAATAATTTTAATTTCAATATATAAATTTAATATGTCAACTTCTTTGTTATGAGTATCACCGAAACCTGGATTGGAGCGTTGAGCGCTTTTTGATCGCGCTGTCTCCTTTTAACATATACTATTTTGTTAGGTTAGAGGGATTCAGCGTGATCAAGAAGCGCTCAGCGCTCCCATTTAGGTTCGGATGTATTTAAAACGTTATTTGGCTTATACTTAGGTAATTATAATTTAATATTACTTTATATTGTCTAANCATTTTTTTTCGTCCAATTTATTCTTCTATTAATTTTTTTTTCATTTTATTGTAGTAATTTACTCTCACCACAATTGATGGCAAACATTTTTTAAAAACAATTAAGCTATCTTCTCGTACAAAAACAAGTTTTTTTTNAATCTGTATTAATCTGAACCTTGTTATCAATTAAAAAAAAAAAAAAAAAAAAAAAAAAAAAAAAATTTGTCTGGAATTTGACCAGCGGACTATCGGAAAGTTCAATTTAAATATGTAGTTGCAAAATTTTGGTCAAGGCGAAGGGTAAAGCACACCCCGTCCTCGAAGAACTGAATGCGTAAAGAGCGCAATATTTTTTTCTGGCGCATTTTTTAATATGGCGGATCTTGTTAAGTTTTCTAAACAAGAAAATTTGTTACTTTTTTTTCCTTAAATATATGCTCACGATGTAAACATATATATATACATATATGTATAAAGAGCCTAGCAGCAAATTAAAATACATCGGCTATGCTGGCATTTCCAACTGTCAGTTGGCGCAGATGAAAAAAAAACGGCTGGCATGCGATGTTGAATTCGGCCAAAATCGCTTAGGTGATTACAGCAGCAACCAGGAAGAGGAGCAGCATTATCAGATGCGCGCTATTGTGAAATCCGTGATGCCATTCAATTCGAGGTCGTTCCAAAGAACTTATGAAGCACTTAAAAATACCTTTCGCGAGAGCTAGTTGAACCAAAATGCTTGGTAAACAACAAAATATTAATATCTCTTAATTACCTTGCAAAATTTCTGCAACAAAAACATAAAAAAGTAAATGGGTCTTACGTTGGCATAACACAACCGAACGCCTTTACGATTCAATTGCCTACATTACTAAGCAACAATAAAGTGAATGGGCTATAAAAAAATATTAGCTCTAAATTTTTGTATGTTCTGAGTGAAAATGAATATATTAATAAATTTACGTGCTAATTGCGCCATTAACACGCTGAACCGAAAAGGTTTAAAATTTCAGATTGCATGCATGTGAAAATAAAAATTCGATAATAAATATTGCATAACAAACGTTAAAGTCGAATTAAATTAAAGCAAAACACGACGAGCAAAACGATGAGAAGCCATTCAATAAATAAATGTGTAAAAATCTTTTATTTATGCGGATATTGTTATTGCTGCTACAAAATGTTGCAGCTGAGCACGCACTCGTTAGCTTACAACAAGTTCAAATAGCAGCAGCATACGCACTCATACAGCACAACAAATACAAATGTCTATCTAAGTACGAGTAGTAAATTTCTGCTACTCATCCAGCTGTGACTACAGGCAAACACGCACCTGGAAGGCGACATAAAAAAAAAACACACGACTAGCCGACGTGCTCTGTAAAAATTACCTAAACTTCCCTTTCAATAAGAAAGATTACGGCGAGGGTCACAACTGCGGCAGAAGCGCGCAGCACGGGAGTGACAGTGTTACGAGTATTGTTTCAGCATATCTATCGCACGCTGTGGCGAAACTTCAAGCGAACGGTAGAAAAACAAATACCGAAAATAGATTTACATAAATATATAAAATAAATAAATAAACGATAAAGAAATAAAAATCAAACAATGAAAATAAAAACCTAAATAAACACAGTCAAAGCTATTTCAACGGAGCCTATAAAAAATTTATGCCCTTCCATAGATACATAAATATTTGTAAGTAGCGAACATTTTGGGTATACACGGCGTATGAGTGTTGTTTGACATAAGAGTAGCAAAAATGAAAACCCCCTGCATTCATTTGTGTTTTTATACGATTGTAAATTTCCATGCCAAACAAACACTTTTTATGTGAATATGTATGTACATATGTACAAATATGAATCGACATAAAGCTCACGCAGACTGCATATCAATTAGAGTTTGAATCGATAAAGGTTAGGTTAGGTGGAATGACGGGTACTTTGATTAGCAAATGGAGGCATAAGTTTCCTAAAGAATTTCTACGTAAGAGGCTTGGAAGCTTTTTAACATCAAACTAATCCCGACCGAGGAGGTACCTAAAATTCCCTGGGTCGACACACAATTGGCTGACGAATATGGCCATGGGGAGCTCTTCATACTTTCTCTGGTTAAACGAGGAATTCATTGAGCCACCACGGCAGGTGGACAATAAGCTATTTTTCGAGGTGAGAACAGCCGAGTTAAAGATCGAGAGCGCCAACATGTTGTTGCGCAACCTCGGACGAATGAGACGTTGAAGGAGCCAGCACAGTGTGGGCTGATACGACGCCAAGCAAAATAGGAATACGTAGAACGGTCTAAAAAAATTAAATTTTATTTACATAGTTTTTCGTTCAATTACACTTACTTATATCGAAAACCAGTCTTACACTCTAAAAAATTTTTGTTTAAATTTGCGCATATTAAGATAGGTAACCAGTTTCCTCTCTTAATGAATGCAAATTTACACACTGCTTGCTTGCTTTTACTTATCATATGTGTGNATTAGCTAATCAAAAATATAATTGAGTCTACAACTGTCCTCAAATATAACACTTTGTCCTTCCTTTCAATATCAGGCTGAAGAGGATTTGTAACGTTATATAATCTTAAGTTCGAGAAGCCGATTATAAACTTACATAAATTTAAAAATATTATGTCACACATATGAATGAACTTTATTATTTATCTTGACCTTATAGGAATTCATATTTTCGCAGCTTGAGCGTAATGTAGTAGTAGTGGTCACTCGTAAAAAGGATAATAACAATTCAGCAAGATTATCTCTGAGCTAGTAAGTACTTTGTGGAGATTGTCAACGTGCGCTACACACCATTTCGGGCGTTACTAATATGAATGAATGATAAGCTTTCGTAATGGTTATGGCGCAGCCTTTATGTGGGCATATTGCATCCATTTCCAATACTCATACATAGATATGTAGCAGTCAGGTATGTATGTAACTACTATTAATGCCTCGGCCAAGAAGCTAGCACACAAGCAAGAAAATATTTTCCGAAATACTGCCTACATACATACATAGCACATAGTAGTAAGACCAGAACGAATAGAGGCGGCCATATTGGTTTATAGTTACATATGAAAACACACACTTACATATGTATGTGTATGTACCAATACATAGATAGATATATTTACTTAAGCGCCTTTAGGTTACAAACGCCGGTGTACTGCGTGCATTCGTAAGGACTCTACTGAATTCCAATATATGCCAGCAATTACGATTGCTTCTCGATGGCATAGATTATAATGAAATAGAATAGAGAGATGGTGGTGAAGCTGTAGATAATAGCTAGTCTTTAGTAGCATTGTGCGAAGCTATTTGTGCTTAGTTATGCAGTTATCATTGCTTTCAGAAAGCACTGTCCATTTACATTGAAAGTAATGAAATATCAAAAATTCTTGCTGCGTTATTTGATAAAGCACTCACATACATACATACATATGTACATATTTACCTACAAAAATGGGCCTAGTTTCAGCTAAAATCTTGTATACCTATACGTACATTTGTATGTATATAATTCGCTCTGTAGACGCAGTGGCGGATTTGAATATTTGTCACCCCGAGGAAATTCAGAATTTTCCGCCCTTTTTCCGGTAGGTAAAAGTACCAGTTTTGGAGCGATTAGTAGCAAATACTAATATACAAATTTATGCTATTCACTATACTTTTATAACAATTTAAGATGAAAAAGTTATATTTGCCTTGAGCAGAGGTTATCAACTTTTAAAGCAAGCCATTATCAACAAACTTTTTTCACTTGATAAGTTATTATCTCAAAAAAACTTAATTAGTATTTTTAAATATTAACATTTAAATAATATCAAAAATACCTAACAGTGTTGTCCTATTTTCTGATTGCATAATTGAATCTCAAATTTATATCTTAAAATGTACAAACACAAATTCTACTTTCAGTGCAGCTACCTTGAAAAAAATAAAATAATAATTTTTTTCAACTCAAATTTTGCCGCCCTAGATACCTCTGCCTATGTTGCCTTTACGGTAAATCCGCCACTGCGCGGACGCTAGTGCGAACGCGCTGAGTTTTCGCACATTATATAGCACAATTCTGCTGGGTGCCCTGCGGTTTGTGGACGTGGAGTGGTGTGGCACTTATCTCGCTGGATTCGGCAATAACCTCAGCAGGTGGTAGTTTGTGGTCATGTAAAATTCCCGTTGAAGCGTGAAGTGCTGACTAGGCACTTAAATATGTACATGCGTATTTATAAATATTCGGATGGAGGCAACAGCCTGAAGGCCTCTTTATGCACGCTAAATTATTATTAAAGTTGTCAATGCAAAGAACCGTAAACCATTTCAAAAATGCTTCCATTAATATTCCATAAGTTTTGTATCGGATAAAATTTCACAAACGGATTTTTTTTTTCTTTTTTAGTTTTTTCGTTTTGACCGACTTCAAAAATGCAGGAGGTTATTAATTTGACGGAATATATATTTTCCTGTATGTTACCGCATAACTCCGGACCACGTTAGCCGATTTCTATATATTTTTTTTTTTTAAGGAAAGGCGGTACCTCGAGGTGGTTTGCGTTGGTTGTTTGCTTAAAAATTACTTGTTTATTTTCTATATTAATTTTTAGATTTTATTTTTTAACAAGAAATTTTTTAATTTTATTTAATTTTAGACACTCGTGTGGAATTTTTCTGCTTTTCTAATGCTTTTTTTTAATTTTATGAATTATTTTTTCATATTTTTGTTGTTTAAAAATAAATATTTTTTAATTTCATTTCATTTGTAGGAACTAATATTTTTTTTCTTTTGAAATAAATTTTCTTTTAAATTTTAAATTACATTATTTTAAAAATAAAACTTTAATTTCTAGAAAATGATTTTTCTATTATTTTTTCTTTTTTTTAATTATTAGATTTACTGGTTTTAAAAAGAAATACTTGTTTTCCTATCAGTATTTAAAATACTTAATAAATTTTTATTTTTTATGCTATTTTTATTTTTATTTTTATTTTTAGTTTTTTATTTCATATTTTTATTTTTTATTGTTTTAAAGATTAAAATTTTAAAGATTCAAACTTTTTGAAAACTTATTGCTAAACGGCGAGCAGCATAACCGAAAAAATAATCAGTAAAACAACCCTTTTCACAATCGAAAATTAATTTTTTCCCCCAGGGCGATGTCCTAAGAAAAGTGTGGCATTCAATTTTGCATTACCCAGTAACCCATAAGTAGTTAGCAGTAATATAATAGAGAACTCAGAAGAAATACATTATATTATTTACCACGCATGTAATGCATTACTCCTTTTTACGACTGGGCATATTTGTATGTGCACAAACTCTCTACATACCTACATACATATGGAATATACTCATAGTATATAGTACCAATACAATACACATTTCCTTCATTAAACATTCAGCTGCCACTCAAGTAGACCTTTCGCGAACGGACGTTTAATGGGTTTTCAATTTCTGCAAACTTCATATTTATCCATTTCCACAGTTGGCTTAACAACGAGTTTAAGTGTGGGTAAATTTGCGATAACCAAAGCAACCATTACCAATACCACAATTCAAATCTATACGTTCACAGTGCACACCTTTTGACCGACCCAAGTCGTGGTTGGCATATCAATGTGTACAGTCGGCTTAGCCGCAAGAAATACACAGACCGTTTGGAAATGTAAATACATTTGCTATTTTATCGACACGAATATAAATAACAAACACACACAGTTACTTTGGAGCGAAGAATTAGAAACGCTGGCAAGAAAAAACATTGCACCAAAATTAAATTTGATAGGCAATCTCTTGTGCAGCGGAAATAAAGAGTGAAATCGTAAATTTTCGCTCACCATCTAATTGACATTCCTTTTGGCAGCCAAAAATGGATGTCGTACGTGCTTTCAATTGCAAAGATGGATTTTCCGCAAATGGGTTTGCTATGTCAATTTATGCATACAAATGTACGTATGTATGTATTTGTGAAAGTATTTTTTTTTTTTGATTTTTTTGGTGTGACCCACTTGCATAAGTTTTTGTAATATTTCTTAGAACTTATGGCAGGATCGGTAGGTATAAGTACTAGTTGAATGGGATTTATTCTTTTAAAATTAAGTTAAGTTAAGTTCAAATAATTTAATAAGTTAAACGAATTATTACTGTATGGCCATCAATTGAATTGGTTTTGAAAAGGTTATTTTTTTTAAACTACATTTAAGAGGGTTGCCACCTTTTCAAGAATTCAAATTCAAGTTCTGAATTAGGGTAACTACGTAATTGTTATACGTATCACAATATGGATGCCAGACGAAAAGTGTTAAGAAGGTGTAATATTTTGAAGACGGTTGCCACCTGTTCGAACAGTCGAATTCAATTTAATTATGCACTAGTTAAATGAAATATGTATTTAAATATGGGTGTCAAACGAAAGGGTACGATACGATTTATTTGCGTGAAAATTTTTGAGTATTTTGATGCTTTCAAAGGGTTGCCACCTAATTTAAAATTAAATTGAATTCAAATTATTTAATATTTTACAATTTATTTGCCCTTCAAACACACATTTTTGGAACATAATTTGTGTTTGAAGGGCAGATACGTTTTGAAACCGGCTTAAGAAAATAGCCCTAAGCATTTTAGGGTCCGTTCATTAACTGAAAGATTTTGTAGAAATAATATATTGATCGCTGGAAAGGATGATCCTGGTTAAGTTTTCCTATACTATGACCGAAAGAGACTATTTTTAGATGAATTTCAGTTTCACGGTTATCATGCCATAAACAAAACATTAAGCGGTAATGTCTTACCTTTTGTCCACAATACTTTTAGCACTATTGAAGAGCAATAACTGAAAAAATAAATAAAAAATATACAAAACAACGTTAATTTTCATTTTGGTATTTATAACTTTACTCGAATTAAATATTATTAGTATGTAGTTAATAATATATACTAATATATTTTTGAACACTGTTACGTATATAAAAAGGTATAAACCATCTTTAACACATACATCTTATCCACTTGCGACAGCTGCGCACACCCTTATAAGTCCAACATCGCTACCTATTGTCATAAAAATGTCAAGAACAGTTAAAAAAGTGTACGCCATTATTCAAATGATTATGCAAGCACATACATAAGTGCTAGTGGCTGAGTAAAATTTGTTGACAAAAACGAATGCATAATGTAATACGGAAGAGCATAAATTTAGACATGCGTATTTAAATACTAATGTATATTAGGGTGTATCACAAATCTTTTTTGACCACTCCATCCATAATACTTTTTGTTGTTTTATAAATTAATTATTAATCCCAAAACTGGGCTAATTGCGGGTGAAGAAAGTCAAAGCACATTCTCTAAGTTTAAGAGTTGCGGATTTGTGACCGTAAAAAGATATCTCAACCGCTTGCGGTTCACATTCGACCAAAAAAACTCTGCGGCAGTAAATGTTCTGGTTTTTCTTCCAGCGTTCATTGAGCTCACACGAGGCCAATCTCTCCGAGAGTGGTGTACATTTAATCAAAGGTACTTCCGATACCTGCTTTCTCGGTGTGGCCGGATCGGGGCTGCCTTTTCCAGCTAGGTAATCTGCCACGCAGTTTCCTGTGATATCACAGTGGTTTGGCACCCCAATAAGTCCCGAAAATTTATAAGTACTTAGCTGAGACGGACATCTAGTATTTCTCAAGCAGCTTTTAGATCACCGGGGGCATACTAGGAGCCCTAATTGCATTATCTAACAGTGTGTTGATATTACTTCCTTAGTTTAAATTTTGTGCATATATCTACCAGGAAAATACTAGAGTAGTCTTAACACCTAAATTAAAGGTTGATGGAGAACTCCCTGCCAAAGATTTCATCACAGTCCTCTTACTCAAGCTCGGCTCATCCGCGTAAAAATTCATTGGCGTCTCACTCACTCCACTGATCTCCGCCTATTCATACCAAGGGCGAAGTGAGTGGAAACAGAGCTATTTAGCATCAGTCCACGAAGTGATCCATGTTATCCGATGTAAAGGCGAAGGCCTCACGAATGTTAGAATGTTCAGGTCTTGAGTGAAGTAAAACTTTCGTGTACCTAAATCTGACTTGTTATCCTTGCTGTGGTAGTTATATTCAGGATCCCTTTGAGTTCAATTGGGATAGTCCGTTGTTTTTGCTCTAGCTATTTGACTTGCCCACTCCTTTCTAGTATGTTCCACAAGATAAAACAGTATGTTCCACAAGATAAACACAAACTGTGGTTTTACCATTTGTCTTACTTTCTACAGTGTACAATGACAATGGGACGGCGTTTGTGAGGACTTGGCGACACTGAGAAAAGTCTCCCAACAATCTCTGATATTGCAGTTCGTTGACATTTTATTAAGCCTAGCGCCCCCCGCCCAACAATGAGGGCTGTGGGAAGCAGCTATTAAGTCTGCGAGGCGGCAACTACTTCCAAGAACTGGCGACTCGCATCGAAGCATGTCTAAGATCACGTCCACTCGTTCCATTGTATGATGGCCGTAATGCTGACGTAGCAAGAAACTTCAAATTTGATACGACGTATGTGCCTTGCAACCGGGCAATACAAAAACTCTGCCTTATTCTGGAGTAGGACTTTGAACATAACGCTACTACCGGGCAGGGTAACTTATTTTCACCTGAATCGATCTTTTATTGCCCATATTTATTTCTTCTACTTTGCTACTCGGGGAAAAAATGAATTATAATTTCTCCCTTCGCTTCATATATCTATTTAGAATAGAGCGTTTGGTTTGTACATTAAACTGTGTATTGTTTATATTACTAAACACCAGGGATGTCTTCTTTATTCTCTCCTCAACATATGACTTTCACGACAGCTTGAATCTGATAGGTTTAAGCACACTTGATGCAAGTTATGGAAAGTGTCCAGGAATTTACCACCCTAATGTAAATATAGGCAGAAAACATTTACTTTCCCTCCAGCGGCATTTAATCGATAGGCGAAATAACTTGCTTAACGCTTTTAAGAGCGAAGATGAATAGGCAAACATACATATTTATATATTTATAGATATGTAAAGCATGCGTGAGGATAAAATATGGATTTTCGAAACACATTCTAATCATGGCTGACAAACAATAAACGCCCACTTACATATGCGCATACACAGTGGCGGATTTGACCTGAGGCCCAATAGGCCCGGGCCAATGGCGGATAGATATAAGGCGCGGCCAATATGGCAAAAATAATACACTAATAATAACTCAATATAGCGACACATACACGGAGAGAATTTTATTCTTAAACCAAAGCAGAACAAATAAAATCGAAACTTGTTTTTTAACTTAAAAAACAAATTCTTATTATCAAGAAATAAGAAATAAATATCTAACAAAATATAGGTTAATATCTACTTAAATAAATAAGAAAACGTTTGCTCAAATCACGAAAATCGTTTAATAAATTATTTCATCGCTCGTGAAAGGAATAAGGATGTCATTTTGCTCGCGGCACCCAAACAGTCGCAATGGCCGACACAGCAAAGCTCTAGAGCGCCAAACGAGAGATTCGAGCTTCGACTCCTACAGAAGGGGATTATTTTTTAAATATTTTTTATTTATTTATTTTTTATTGTAATTTTTTAATTGCATTTTGAAAAGAAATAAATATCTAATTTACTTTTTATACTATTGGGCTTTTCCATACGAAACTAATTTTGCAATTTGTAATTTATACTTGCTTTACACTTTAACCACTTCCAAGCAGACTTGAAACTGCGAACTCATAAGCAAATTTTACAATTTGTTATTTATAATTAATATTTAAATTGACATAATTGACTTACCTTACTCTAACCACCTCCAAGCGGACTCGAACCTGCAATCTCAGAACCAGAAGCAGTAGTGTTTGTAAATATGTATGTATTTGTATCAGGTCTTTAGGCGGATGCCACTCGTTCTCAGAGAAAAGAGCATTAAAGCCGACGACAGTAAAGCGGTCTGCGGTAAGAGTACAGCTGTACAGTTGCCGCAATAAAATCCGTCAGAGTAAACACAATTGCGGCGCACGACGACGGCTGTCATCAGTTGTTATTTTGATTTGAAAATTATCATTAAAATCATGATAAAAACATTATAAGGTAAATTCATTCACTCAATTCGTTAGCCATGATTTTTTTTTTTTGACGTTTGCACGCATTTTAAAATCATATAAAATTTAAACTAAAAGAATTAAATTGTTCACAATTGTGGTTATTTGAAAGTGAAAATGAGAATGTGTGTGTTAGTTTGAGTTTTGAATTTTTACAGCCCGATTCTGTGCACTTGATAACTACAAATTTTTTATAAATTGTAAATTTTTTATTATTTACAAAAATTGGAATTCGAGCACAGAAATCTAAAGCTCCTTTCTTGAGAAATTATCAAGATTGAAAATGCTATTGACAAGCATTTAAAAATTGAAATTTAATATGAAAATTATAAATCTTGTTTATTAAAAAATTTGTTTCTATCATTTAAATACTAACAGCCCGATTCTGTGCACTTGATAAATTGGAAATTTTTTATTATTTATCTAGAGTTGGGATTCTAGGACAGAAATCAAAAGCTCTTATGAGCCATTTCATATGCCTTTGTGAGTTTTAGTTTTGACATCGGTTAACCGTAGACCGCTTTACCGTCGCACAGTGGTTCGGATAGCAGATCTAGCTGGACGAAAGTCGAAATTTTTTTGTTTTTAAAATACTTAATGGTACTTGGAATACATTCCTGACAATACATTCAAATAGAAATTACATTTATTAAAGCATTAACATATGAAAACAAACAAAAAAAGGTAAGTCAACGCCGCCTATTTGAGAACTCTATTTTAAAAGCTAAAATTTAACTTAAAAGATTGCTAATTGCACTCACAGATAATTGCATAATTGCAAATTGACTTTATAAACAAAAAAATGCACTTATTCCGCTATAGATTCAGAGGTCATAACGCAATTTATGTCCACATTGGTATAAGCAATTTTATTCTGAAAACTCGTCGTTTTGATTAATTAAAAACATAAATAAAGGAGGGGGTAGGGGTTGTGTGTTAAAACAGAAAAATTCTTGGAGTTATAAAAACTTTGGTTATGTAAGAGTTAAAAAAAAATAGTAACTCGCGAATTTTCTGCTTTCTGAAATTAAAAAATTATACAACAGACATAAAAATCTTTAAGCGCTGTTATAAATTTTTTTCTGAAATTTATTTGTGTTTCTTGCTGTGATCTTAAATTTTAGTCATGGTAAATAAAATCCTAAGAAGTGAGTTGTTTGACATTTGAAGAAGTGTTGCTGAAACTTCTAAAAGACAACAAGGTATCCGTGATTATGTGATTAGTAAATTGAAAGAAATATCTGATGATAATGCTCGTTCCGAAGTAAATAAAGTAAATTAATTAAATGACTTTAGATTCGTAATCAGCAACCCAGAAAACCCCCAGATACCCAGTTACATAGAAATCTACCGATTTTTTTTTAATTTTCGTCCGCCATATTGGATCCGCCATTTTGAATTTTTGGTAAATGACTTTAGATATGTAATCGGCTACCCAGAAAACCCCTAGATACCAAGTTTCATAGAAATCTACCGATTTTTTTTTTATTTTCGTCCGCCATATTGGATCCGCCATTTTGAATTTTTGGTAAATGACTTTAGATATGTAATCGGCTACCCAGAAAACCCCTAGATACCAAGTTTCATAGAAATCTACCGATTTTTTTTTTATTTTCGTCCGCCATATTGGATCCGCCATTTTGAATTTTTGGTAAATGACTTTAGATATGTAATCGGCTACCCAGAAAACCCCTAGATACCAAGTTTCATAGAAATCTACCGATTTTTTTTTTATTTTCGTCCGCCATATTGGATCCGCCATTTTTAATTTTTGATAATTGACTTCAGATTCATAATCAGCGACCCAAAAATCTCCTACGTAAGAAGTGGTGTAAAGATCCATCAACGAGTATTTGTTTAAATAGTTTCGTCCAGCTAGATTTGCCATCCGAACCACTGTGCGTCGTCCGCTGCAATGCTGGGTAGAGCTTACGAAAGCATTTTCTGATATATTTTCTGCCGTCTTTTGTTCTTGTTTTCAAAATTTAATTAAAGTACCAAATGCAAATACCAAATGCTTTTCTTGGCATGAGTATACTTGAGTTATTTGCCTAAACTTGGTAAGTTAAATAATTGTTTTCTTATATATTTAAAAATTTGTTTCTCATTTATTTTAGTATTTTTTCTAACGATTTTTTTCGACAGATTTTGTTGTTGTTTATAAGTAAGAAATCCGTTTTCGTATATTCAGTAAAGTGTTTTTCTTAAATTTAGTGACCACTAAACCAAATTTGAAAATTTCATTAATTATTTACTATTTCGCGACCAAGAAAACATATATCCAACTTTAATTAAAATACTTCTCTCCGTGTAAACCTTAAGAAACTTTTAGTAGAAATTTCAATTTAATTGTGTTAAATTCATTAAATTCTTTCTTTTATTTTTTCTTATCTAATTATAGCTGTGGAGTTTTTAATGAAATTAAATTTAAAATATTTGCATTACCTAACAATAAAATAATTAATATGAAATAAAATTAAGTAAAAGGAAAAAAGTTAAATAATATGTATAAACACATAAAAATATACATAAGTATAAGTAAAAAATTGTTGGCATTAATTTTGAGGATTAGCAGCAGGACTTCTTCCGCGCCCACTGCAATTAATTCCCGAGTTAATTAATTAATGTTAGCAGTTAGCAATGCAGGAATCGCACAGAGGGAGAAATTCCACTTAAATTAAAGCTAGAAATCTCTACTACTGTCCTTGAAAATAAGCTCTAGCAAAAAAAAAGAAAACGTGATCGATAGTAGTATACTTCGTTAAAAGCGGGTAAAAAAGCAAATTCGTATGTAGTACCGGGCCGGCTGGTACTATATGGCCCAGGGCGGACTAAAAACTCCAAATCCGCCACTGCGAGTACATATATGTATAGATATATGAAAATAATTATATATGTAAATGTGTCAACACATTAAACGATGAGTATTAGGAGCTTAAAGATGTGTGAAATTGTCTGAATTGTAAATGTATGACATAAAAATTGCCATATTTTTCATACTCCCCTGCAAATAAACACAACCATTGGTTATTCGTTGCTCCTCTACATACATATGTATGTGCATTCATACATACATACATACATGAGTACATAGAACATACTTCCAAAGTATATTATTACTAAAAATGCAATAATACATATATCATCTACAGTTTATCATTGCTATGACGCCACTCTGAAATTATTATTCAACGAATTTATTACCATGCGATTTACGCGAACGGGATACGACAGCAACAACAACAATAACAAAATGGTTTCAACAGCAGCAGCGCGGCGTTAAACTGGCACATATGTACATACATAAGTAGCTAAGCAAAGGGAGGCAGAGTAACGAAAACGCAAGCAGCAGAAATTGCGGGAAAAAATAATAGTTAAATAAAATCGCTAGCGTAGAGATAGTAAAAAACAAGCAAATAAGTCTAAGTTCCGGCGAAAGCAAACCTTATACATACTTGTATACCCGGTGCACGTATTAAGTAGTAGTACCAGGTTGACCGACCTTTGCCCGGAGTACATATACTTTTTAAAGTTTTCAAGATTTGGATAGCTTTAAAAAAATATTTTGGAATTGAAAAAAAAATGGATTTCGATATCTAGTAAGTAAATTTCTTACTCGAAAATTTAGGTGGCAACCCCATTCCGAAATACGTTGGAATCCATAGTACAAGTCTTAAGCGTATATGTACTGTGTATACTTACAAAAAATGCTGATTCAAATTAACAAAATACAAATTTGTATTACACAGAAGCGTGGCAACCTTGATCGAAAATATTTTCTGACCAAAGTTCTCAACAATTCCTTTCATTTGATATCCATATTGCGATGTCTTAGATAAATTGTGAAGAATCGAAAATAAGTGGCAACCTTACACTATTATCCCAAGGAATAACATTTTGTATATAGGGAAAGTATTGTATAAGGAACTTCTCTTGGTACCCATGAATAGTAATATTTTACCTTTTTTTCTAAACAAAATTTTAAATAAACTTGCGATTCCAAATAGGTGACAACCCTGTTAAAAATATTTTTGAATTAGGGATCTTTAAATTACTTTCCATTTGATACCCATATTATGATTTTTTAATTAATTGTCACTAATTTCAAATAGGTGGCAGTCTTCTCGGAGATTATGCCTATACAGATAAACCTGTGTAGTTACCTGATCAGAGATGCCAGTTTAACACAAAACAAAAACCTGAGACAAAGTCGAGTAATTTTGTCCAAAATTCTTATCTCAAATTAGTATGGGAACCAACAATAAAATAAAGTTTTCACATGGTAAAATGTTTTAAAGTTACCAGCTGGCAAAATTACTACAGTAGATAATATAAAACTGTGAACACCCTAATTATTTTTGTTGTTATTTAAGTTTTGATATTTTTTTTTGTAAAAATATGGTTCATGCTTTAATAAAACCCGTTCCAAGCTTCAATTTTTGCAATATTCAAAAACTTTCGTAAAAATTTCGAGCTCTTTTAAAAATTCTAAAAAATCAATCATAATTTTTAGCTATTTGAAACTTGTACTGTATTCTACTAGAATTCATACTCAGTATTTTTCCTGGTAATCTAGTTAAAAAATCTCGAAATTTTTTTTTTTGTCACACCTTTGGCACTTTTGTACGGATTTGTATGGTTGGTACAAAATAAAAAAAAAAAAATTGGTCGACAATTTGTTTGTAGTCACACGATTGATACAATACACCGAACGACTATGAAGAGATAAATATAAATTGGCAAAATTTGTTAAAATATCTGATCCCAATTTAGTTTCCTGCTTCTTGTACCCTTACGCACAAGTGCGCCCTGGTATAAAAACGGTAG
Source organism: Rhagoletis zephyria (assembly GCF_001687245.7). Classification (NCBI taxonomy): domain Eukaryota; kingdom Metazoa; phylum Arthropoda; class Insecta; order Diptera; family Tephritidae; genus Rhagoletis; species Rhagoletis zephyria. The sequence continues at coordinate 76,432 of NW_016159268.1, read as the reverse complement.
GTAGACAAATGGATGGTATGGCAGCCGGCAAAATAGCCAGTTACTTAACTGAGCAAACAAACAACGCCAACGTCAGCCATATACTTTTAAATCTACTAGTACTACCAACAAATATGAGTACTTGGCATAAACCAATCGGCCAACTTGAACAGAAAAATATACATACATAAATACATATTTTTGGTCTTCATATGTGAACACATACATATGTAGGTACATATGGGGCAATTCGCGTTAAATGTCCCAAGCGCGCAGAGCGGTCCAAAAGAAGCGATTTTTCAACAAGTTGGGAAGCAGACAGAAAATAGAAAAAAATACATATTTCTAAAACTATGATCTCTATAGATTTTCGTGCGGGTTACCCGATGGTACTATGCATTTTCCAAAATTTATCCATATTCATGGTGAAAATTTTAAACTTTTTTTTTACAAAAATCTATAGAAATCATAGTTTTCGAATTATCTTTCCCATTTTCTGTCTGCTTTCCAGCTAGTCGCAAAGTAACTTATTTTTCACCTTCAGCATGCCTGGGATATTTGGGTTAAATCACCGAATATATATACATTAGGCATGTGACTTTAATATTTTTGTGTAAATTTTTCAAAAAAAAAAAAACCTCCAACAGGAAACACTACTTTTAAACTGTCCATTTCTGTTATTATTAAATTTATTTCAATTAATTTTAAACACAAATTAATAAAGGTTAGAAAGTACAAATTATAAATTAAAAGAATATTTTTTCATTGTTATTTATGGCCTTCTAACAACTATTTATATTCAACAATTTTATTGAGCTGGAGGCCGTTTTTTAATGAACTAATAATCTAAAAGTTAAAAATTCTAAAAATAGAATTATTAACAAAAACCAAAAAAAACAAACAACCACATGATCACATGATCAAGTTTAATTGGCAGCGGAATTGCTGCGCTTGATTGTTGTTGGCTTAACGCATGAAAAAAGTGGAAAAAGCAACAACAGTTTACGTGGCGAACTTAGCTCAGTGGTGTAGACTACTGGTTTTGGCGTCTGGGGTCGTTGGATCGAATCCCAGCTGAAGAAGTCTGATGAAAAGATGTAGTGAACTTTTTTTCCAAAAATCCGATTACACTAGGTTCACGTAATTCTGATTTTAGCCAATTGACCATCACTTCACATATAAAATTTGCTCCTGAGTCCGAATATGGAATCAAATTTTATGAAAGTGGAACAGTTTTACAGATATTGCTTTACTTCGGTTTTATCAGGTTTTTGAAAAAGTCAATTCACTAAATCGCAATTATCTTCACACGTGATAAGTGAATTTCAGTTTTCCTTTTCCTTAAAATAAATAATTTTCACGTTGTATACAACACTTTTCTTTTAAACTGTGGGTCTCGTAGCTATTTGCGATATTTCTGAGAATTTTTGTTATAAAAAAAGTAAATATATAAATGGGTTGATTCCAGCGGGAGTTTTTTAAAAAAATGTTCTTGATTTAAGATCATACCCCGGTTTTTTTATGTAGATTTAATTTTTCCAAAAAGTCATATGCCTAATGTATGTACATCCTTATATGAGTATGTAGGTACATATGTATTTTCATTCATATATGTATGAACATATAAAAGCATACATACATACGTACATACCGTCGTTTAAAGTACAAAACCGCGTATATAAGGTCACCAAGATTTTAAAGGAGAGAGTAAAAATATATGCTACTCTTTATCAGCGGTATTGCAACTATGCAGTGGATTTTTCAGTACATAGTCTAATATCGATATCTTGGTATGAATAGATAAGGCTTTATGCCTGCAGCTTTCTACGAGCAAATGCAATTTTTGGCACAAATGTCAGTTACGCGATTTTGCACTTTAAGCGACGATATGTATGTGATTGTAGTGTTGGCACAGACAGATGCGGACGAGAGCTTCTACTTGCGTTTTTTTGCTTTCTTTCTTACCCGCTATCCACAGCTTTAAGTTTCCTCATTCGAAACTAGGTTTTAACTAAAAAAAAATATGCTCGCAAAAAAAGTTTGCTGAAAAAATAGCAGCCTTCATTTCTTGTGCAAGTTTCGCACCCATTCCCCGTTTGGGTGGCTTAAGAAGAAGTATAACGAAAATGCCAAGAAAAGCATTTCTGGAATATCCTACATCTTTTAAATATACGACTCGCTACACACAATACATACATATTTACACTGACAGGTTTTTTAACTAAATACGCTTTTATATACTCTTTTCCGCTTATGTTGAGGGGTTTTCTGTTTTTGACTCCAAGTGAATTATTTCTGTAGAATTTAAGACGATATCAGTAGTAAGTGTAGTTCAATTACTTTAAGTATTTTGTGCAATAAAATGCCTTTTAGAAGCATTATAAATAAGTTTGCTTAGTAGATATACCGTCAATTCTTTTTCTGCTTTTTGGCGCTATAATCGCGATAAACGATTTTGACCGTGCCAACGGATGCCAATTGAAAAGGCCGAGTGAGGCCTATTGGATTTCCTTTGGTCGTTTCTCAACCTTAGCTTCTTAGTTCTGACGAAGCTCTTGCTATTGCTCAACGTCACTTTATATATGTATGTGGCCGTACTAATCACATGGGAATTATTTATATAAACCTTGGACGTTGTAGTTGTATTCTATGAAAAAAAAAAAATCCGGCATGTCTCCGCACTTTTTCGGTGTACGGATTTGAAAATATTTGGTGAATGGATGAAAGCAAAAACAATATTAAAAATCAACGCCCGTTTTGCAATCGCTTAAAACTTGCACTTTATTGTACTAAAATTTAATGGGCTATAAAACTGCATATTCAAACAAATTCAAAAAAAAAAACAAAAAAAAAAATAATTGTAAATTCGTAGTGTACTCATTTTACTAAACTTCGGTGTAAAGAAAATTCATAACTCAAATTATTGTGGAGTGCACCCCATAATACTATACTTAAATATTGTACAATACTCAGACCTTCAAAAACTAATTTTTGTATCAAAAAATTTGTATGTGAAAAATTATTGAAGAAAAAAATTTTTAAAATATTATTTTTTTTCATAGGGAATTTTGATTTAATTGCGCATGCATGCTCTTTTTGAGCAAATTTTGAGCACTGGTTGGGGAAATCTTCGGTAGATTGGCCAAATCGCGTGTTATTTCGACCTTCTTGCTAATTGGGCCCCCAATTGGGCCAAAATTAGGTCCCAATTGGGAAAAACTTTTGGCTCTGATCGGACGACCTCAAAAAATTTCCAGCAAGGATACTTTATCATATAGGGCCCTCAACTGGCACGAAAATTTGCTGGCATCATTTAAGTGCATTTTTAGAAAAAAAAATATAACTCGAAAATGACGAACACTAGGATATTGATACTCGTACTGAAAATAGTTTATACTATTCCGTAATATACAAAAAGACTTTTTAGAAAAAAAGATGTGACAATTTGAAATATTTTTTTTTGTTTATTGACAATATTTAATGATTTAATTTATTTGGTCTTACATTCCAAAATATTTTAAATTATATGTATGCATGAATTTACCTCTAGTTTTAGGGTCAATTACCCCACTGTGCGACTTATTCAGAGCCAGTTCCGTTTTCGGCTATCGAAGGTGACTTGAAATTCGACAAAAAGAATTACTGCAGAGGACAGCCCGTTGTCAGAGAAATTGTTTTTTTTTTGGCCATGCTCGTTATAGGAGGATGAGAGATGATCCAGTATGTCTGGGATATGAGAAGTGAAGTTTTTTTAGGCATATATTTATTGGATTGGTGTTACAAAAACAACCTCATTAGAGAATAGTTCTAAGCAGGCCAAAGCGACGAAAGATTTTCGCGATTTGAGCCAGGAATTATATGAACACCGGAAAATGCTATCTGATAACGGGATCCGTTAACAAAGCTTCAACGGACCAGCTAATTCTATAAAAGCAATTACGAGGATTCATAGAAAACTATCCAACTAACGCAAATCGAAACGAACTTTTGATCAAAAATGCATATTTGCAGTCACAGCAGGAGCTTAAAGTAGATATAATGTAAAAATAAAATTTTTTAATTTTTTTAATTTTTAATTTAATTTTTTTTTTTATTAACTTTTATTTTTTATTTTTCTATTAAGGCGCACACCACAAATCGGAGGAGAAGCTTGGCCAAACATTAACATATCATCGCCTGGGTAAAAGATTGTCGTATGTTAATTTCGGTAGGTTGTGGGAAATCACGATTGAAGTTTGGAATACAATTTCTCAAAAACGCGAAGATAGATTTTCTCCAAAGTCTCTGAAAATGTTACTAGTTCACAAAACTCTTAAATTATTTAATCTTTAACGTTTATTGTTAATTAGTTTTGAATTTATAAAGGATTTTCTTTAGCAAAATTTTGTCGTAAGCGCGTAACTAAATTTTTACTAAATTATCGAAAAAATTGTATTCAGTATCTCGGAAAGACTTAAGGAGATATCTAAAAACTGATAACACTAATCGAAAGACCTCATTTCAAAACATATAACTGCATCCAGAAATAAAAATCGTCAAATTGGCGCTTACGACAATCTTTTACCCAGGCGACGAATATGTTAATGTTTGGCCGAGCTTCTGAGCAAAATCCCGATTTTTGGAGCCATTTATTGAACGTATTTTAGCTCACAATTGAGACCAGCGGATGATTTGAGTTTGTAAAGCCCAATATTTGCCAAAATTTACCTTATTTTGAAAATTCGTACGTATTCACCATTCTGTCAAGCAACGAAGAAAAAAACGGAATATTAACCTTTTAAAAATCCAAGTATACAACACTCAAATGTTACTCAAAGCTTTCAGTATATTCAATAAGCATTACTAACATTATGCTACCTTATGTTGCATGAAACTGTTGTTGTGGTGCTTAAATGGCACAAAATTGTCTGAGAAATTACCAACTTTAGTTTGCCACTTAATGGACAGCCACAAAAATCATTCCATACTCAGTACATAAAAAACTATTAGCACAGCCTAACAAAGTACTCATTTATGAGTAAATACCGAAATTGTTACTATTTTCAAATGCTCATTCATATTTAACAGCTGTCTTTATTTATTAATACCTACGTATTTACGTATGTACATTTGTTAGTAACTTTCTATTATACATGGTACTTCAAAGAGGGAAGTAAAAAAGATTTGCTTGCATGTTCAAATACATATCTACGAGTACTTGAGCATACATATGTACTCATATTTGTAAATATATGCGTGTACATATGGACATTAGGCTCGACCAATTTTCATTTTAGTAGCTCATATAGTATTTCCTGATTCTTCAGGCAATTTAAGAGAAAGTATACCATGGGCGGGAAATAAGTTTCAAGCCTGCGTGTTTTTTAATGAAAAAATTACTATTTTTTTAACCTTTTCTTCAAACTTTTGCATGTAAAATATATATAAATAAATAAAATAAATTGCTAAAACTTGTCAATATGTGGTGCGTTTATAATTATGGCACGGATTTCCCATGGAAAATATGGTAAGTCAATTAGAAATTTTATAGGCTAGGATATAGGCATATTGTATCCATAAGTTGTAACAAAAGGTGAACCGCATACAACGAAAAAATTAAATTTTGAAAAAATAAATTTTCTTTTAAAAATACGCAAGCTAGAAACTAATTTCCGACTTATAGTCTCTTCTACACTTTTTCTAAGAATTATCTATAGAAACGGAAAATACTATGCGATTCGTCGAAAACCCCTCCTCAGAACAATTCGACCCACCCTAATGGGCATACATTGACTAAGGATACGCACAGTAAAATGAAATCAAAAATTTTTTATCGCTCAAAATGAATTCGCATGCACTTACGTCTCTTTTATATGTCAAGCGTTACGCTATGACAAAGTATTTTACTTGAGTGCCGGACAAAGTCCATCTGCAACAACTTTAGTCGGTCATGTGTGAAAGTGCCACACTTATGTATGTACATAAGTGTGGAAATACATTTTTATTATTTTCCGCATGAGTATCGACCTCTTATGTAGTGAAAATGTTCAGTATGTTCGTATGTGTTTATACGGAAAACTAAATAAAATTGAGCAACATTGTGTAGGAGTACTTACTAAGTTGTTAGTGATGTGAGTCAGAATTTAGCTCGAAATTAAGTCCACATACAGTTAATGGGCGTAAACAATTTGAAGCATGAAAAAGTAAGTAATTGATGGGTAATGAATTCGAAAATATGAAAAGATTTGATCTAAAATGTTAAATAAAACAGAATACACATTTTTCATTTAGTACACTTTCACAGAAATTAGCGTTGATATTACATCACCTTTTGACAGTACGCTTTAGGATAGTACCAAACGGTGAAGAGCTTTATAAATGGACATTTTCTTACACGTTATTAATTTATAAAGCAGTTAAGTTAAAGTCTCCTTTATTTTTTATGAATTCGACTTCAATGCTCATGAACAATTTTATTACTACCGTTAGTTTCTTCAGGATCCAAAATATTATCGAAAAGGGTTCACGGGCGCCACAGTTATCCGATAACATACATAAAAAAATATATATTCCGATGAATTGATAGCTTCCTCCTTTTTTTAACCGACCAAAAAGGGAGGAAGTTATCAATTCGTCACGTTTCACTCATTCCAATCGGTGTTTGCACCAGCTTTTTTTCGATTAGTTATCGAATTGGAAGTCGTATTTTATCATTCTTAATAAGCCAGTTCGGATTTATTGTTAATTGGCTGACCAAATTAAAATAAGAATAAAAGAAAAAGGTTGTCAATGATAAGAAAATGCAAGAAAAGTATTTTGGTTTAATTTTTTTTTTTGTGGCAAAACTGTAAACAAAGCCCACAATCCCAAAATTCGTTTTCAAAGTGTTTTTATTGTCGGCCAGAACATGGTATTATTATTAATGTTATACTAGAAGTGCCAGTTACTGTAGAAATTCGGTCGTTTCTCTAGATTCTCAAGACCTTTGGAGCGGTTTTCTAACATAGCACATAGTTTAACTTATAAGGTGCAAAATTACTTAGAGGAAAATCTCCTGGTTTGGAACAAAAGTGTGACTACAATTGTTTATACCTTTGAAGGACTTTGACAGGACCTGGAATTGACCCGATACGATTTGAGTCGATAACTCCATTACTTTCAAAAACACTAGATAACTCGGCTGATCTCGACAATTTTTGATAACGATGCATTTTTAACGATCGATAAGTTTCGATAACTCAAAAATATAAGTCGATAACGCGATAAACTTGGTTTACCTCTATAAATTACGATAGCTCGATAAGCTTATATAACCTTGAAATTTCGGTAACTCGATATAACTTGGAAATTCTAAAAGCTTGGCTTCGATAAATTGTCAAATTTGAGTAAATCAATAAATATTGATAACCCGAAAGTTCAAATAACTTGATCACTTACCATTAATTCAGTAAATATCGATAGCTTGATAAATTTGTTTAACTTGACAAATCGCGGTAACCCTATAAGTTTTTTTTTGGTGTACAACTATGCGTAAATTTCAAACACAATTTGAGTAATTCGATACGTTACCGTAACTCAATAAACATGGATAATTCGTTGGATTTCAAAAACTATAAATTTCGATGATTCGATAAATTTCGGTAAGTCGAAAACTCTCGATAATTAAATTTTTTTACGACTGATTTTTTCGATTCTTATCGAAAAATTTCAATCAATTTTTTTACCCTTTCGGTTACTTTATTTCTTATGAATTTCTCATTGTTTTCATATTCGTCTTTATCTTCCAATTTTGGATCCACTTTTTTGTCTTAATCGTTAACATTTCTTTCTTCATCTTCACATTTATCTTTATTAAAACAACCAAAATTTAACAGGTTGCAACAACAACTATACACAAATAAGATTTCTATAGTTTGTTCTGGAAATACATAGGTACGTAGGTACATATGTAGCATTTCTATAATGAATCTTTTCATTTTGCCACCTGTCCTATATTTGCTGAAAATCGAGTAAAAACTACCAGCCATTTTCACAGAAATTCCAAGATAGTAGTACCTTACACTGCTGGCAATGTACGTATATTAATAACAGACAAAATGTGAACAAAATTGCGAACAATTTATTGGAAAAATACATTTTTATTGCATACAAATTGTCATTGCACCAGTAAACCGTTAAGGGACAAAAATTAACAAACCGCTTAGCAGAAGTTTTAAATTGGAATTTATTGCAAATATGAAAATAATTTCGATTAACGAATATTTATTTCGTGTATGTCCAGTATGCTTTATTGATCGTGCTTAATGTTACTTAAGCTAAGGGAATCATTTTTAATTCAGCCTTCTTTAAGGTATATTAATTTCGTTCACTGACTTCGCAAAATGTGCAGACAGCAGCTTACATTAGTTACAGATTATTACGCAAAGGTTTCTGTATGCAGCACGGTATAACTACTATATATATATGTATGTGTATATATTTGTATGTCCATACATACATATATAAATATACTTTGTAGGTCCATTGACTGTCCGCTCGCTTGACCTTGGCTATTCCTTTGGTAGATATTTTATATTACGGCTATCTTTAATTAAGCGATTTGCTTCGTTCGCTTCATTGGAAAAATTCGTTTAATATTCCCTTTCCAACATTTCTTGCTTGTATTTTGACATTTTTCTGCTCTTCTGGCGACTTCTGCGGGTTTATTCAGGCATTTACTAGGCCTTTTGTTATGTTGCGTATACGCAATGGTGTGCGCACTTAATTTTGTCCGGTAAGTAACGGTCTGTCGGCCAATAAAATGTTGACAAAATGGTTATTTATTTATGTATGTGTTACGTATATTAACATACACTCACACGCATGCACGTTAATTTGTATATACATAATGCATTATAAAGGTAGATATAATCATAAAGCTTCTTTTAGCTTTTGTAGCCTCTGAAGCTCGTATAATGTGCAACTAAACTTACCACAAATCCAGTCTGAGGCAGTTAATATGTGTCATTTAGGATTGGCTCATCATGATGGTCAACGCTTAACTAGCTTGGCTATCACGCGGTGCTTTGAGCATCGCTCCCACTCCACTCCCGGAGTACTTTTTGGTATGGTAGTAAGCTCCGGCTTACAAGCCACACTGGGGCTCTGCATGAATGCATCCTCAAATAAATCCCTGCTCATTGCACAGCAGCCTACGGCAGCTAGAGCATGACTCCTCCAGTGGAGTCCCCCCAAATAAATCCCAGCTCATTGCACAGCAGCCTACGGCAGCTAGAGCACGACTCCTCCAGTGGAGTCCCCCAATTAATATATATGGTCACCTTTAAACCTGGTCTCCCGCTCTCCCTCAGCTAAACATGGAAAAGGTGTCTGCAATTACGATTGCCAAAATCCAAGAAGGATTTTTATGTACATTTAGGGACGCATTTGTGGTGCTTTTGAAAACTGGATATTAAAAAATATATTATCTAGAATTTGGCAACATACATCCTTTGCTTATCGGCCGAGCAATATATTTTTTGCAATAAGCATGGCCGTTTAAACGGAGAAAGCATCTTTCTCGATTTTTTTTTTTAGTGTATAGAATATTGTTATATTTAACCAAAACCACACAAGTCAAGCTTTCAAACTTTATATAAACTTTAGAAAAATTCAACAAATTGTAATAAAAATTTTTTTGAACTTTTCAATCTGAATTTTTGGGTATGCAGTTACATGGCAAATTCATGGCAAAAAAAATATATGTATATACAAAATCAACACAACTTTTTAGCCACTTTTTTTATTATAATTTCATAGGCTAAGTAACTGCATACCCAGGATTTTTTCTAAAAGTTCAGATTGACTAGTTAAAATTTTTGATGAAAATTTCTTAAACTTTTCTGAATTTTGTATAAGGTTTGAAGTTTGACTAATCTGGTTTTGGCTAATGTGTACATAAAAAAATAACAGAAAAATTTTAGCTTGAAAAATATTGCAAATATTTAACAAAAATCGCCATGCACTCACTTTTGATCGCCAGTGATTTATTTTTCATTATTCCTCATCTTTTCACATTTCTTTTTTTTCTTGAGGATTTTAAATTACATTTCGGGACATTTTCTCAAAGCCTGGTTAACACTAATCTCCGACTCCATTCATATAACAAGGTGTCGATATCGTCGTTAACCATAATTAACTAGAGATTAGTGTCAACCAGGCTTTGAGCAAATGTTTCTTTACGTTAAAGAGAAAGAGAACAAGCTTGTGCGCTCTATTATACAGTGCTACAAAAATGAATTAAGTAGAAATATCTGAGAAGTTATGTTAATTTTTTGGTAGTTCTTGCTGCTTTAATTGAAAACACACTCAATAATTTCTCTATCCTTTTATATTATTAAAGATCAGTGCCCAACTCAAAGGGGTTTTGATTGCGCTATGAAAATGGATTGCTGAACAAAAAGCAATACGCGGTTTCAAAGTTGCATATTTCGAGCCCTAACCGCCAAAATAACGTAAGCGACATTTTTTTCAAAATTTTATTTTTGATGCAGAAATATTCCTAGAGCATCTAGATGCATTTCTGCATCAAAAATAAAATTTTGAAAAAAATGTCACTTACATTATTTTGGCGGTTAGGGCTCGATTTAGTAAAACCCTTCATGCACTCAATAAAATTTTTTTCGATATACCGAAAATATTTGTTGGTTTATGATAGGTATGTATAACCAAACTGGGCCCCAAGACACGCCAGTGCTTCTTACCGATATTGATTGGCATTACCGGAGCTTCTTCCAATTCAATATCGCTGGGAAAGCGGATCTTTTCACTAGTAGATTATTATTATTAGAAAGCCTTTAATACCCACTCATCTGTTTCACAGTCTGCCTGTTTTGCTAGTTTAAAGAGATTCTTATCACCTCTTCCAGGCCTTCGATTTCATTCATTATTGAGACATTCTAAACAAATGCCCAAGCTTCTTTTTTTAATTACACCCTTTTCAACTCGATATCAAAGTGATATAAATATACATAAATTATTGACCAGATATTTTTGACCTAAGTTACATCTTTCGGCCAGTAAACATAACTTAATTGTATTAAAATATATTAATTTAAACTCTTTTTTTTGTTTAAAAATGCGAATATTAAATAAAATTGTTAAAGGGAAAAATCTATTTTGGCTTTCTAGGATATGAAATGGACGAAAATTTTCCTGACTCCAAAGTTCAACCAAAGTAGTAAATAAAACAAGGCCGAAAAATAACAAACTTTTTTATTCTATATGACGATCGACCCGGTCTAATATTTAAAAATTAAAGTAGGAATGTATTTATGTATTCATTCGTTTTATTTTACTGCCAAAATGTTGTGGAATTTTTCTTTTTATTTGTATAAAAAAGGTTTATTTGAAGTGCTGTAAGTTCAATGACAACGACCATGATTTACTGCCCCCCCCCCCCCCCCCCCCCCCCNTATACAAAGTTAAATGAATGAGAAATGTTGAAGTTGTTCTGTGTGAGCGAGAGTATTTGTCAGCAATTTGTAAGCATCAGTTGCTACTGTTGACCGAACTCAATAACTCAAGACTAAGTAGTAAAATTTTGGGTAAAGTAATGACAGGAAATTTGTCTGGATGTTTATGCTTTATATTTGGCTTTGAAAGGCTTTTATTTATTGGTTATTTATTTAAAAAGATAAAATATTCGTGCAAATTTCAGAGAGGACACATTAAATGTGGAGAACACTGATCAAAGCTAGCTAACAAATAGTGCATATATTTTATGGCCTTAATCAAACTATGCTCAAACGTTTTTTAATCCAACTGCTATAGCCGCAAAAAAGACATGGTCCAATAGGATGGTTTCACCCTCTTCCGGGTATGGTGAATCGCCAACTGCGCCATTAGTTTTTTGACACGCTTTTCTGCACACCTTTATACCAAATGGTTTTTGAAAATTTTGCTACCAAACGAAATTTTTTCAGGAGCTGTACCCTATTTTGTGGTTACTAACTTTTAGTTGCTTGGCTTTTTGACAAAGTTTCCTTTCAAAGTTATTTAAAAGGTGTCTGGTCTTAAGTTTGGTGAACACACCGAATCCAAAAAAATTAGTCGTAGACACTTTTAGGTGGAAAATCCGACAGCAGTCTTTAGTATATATTTAAACTATGTACAATGCAATATATGCTAGTTTATTAAATTTTTTTCCTACCTGACCTTCAGATTACCTTGAACGTTAAATTTAGCAGTCAAAAAATTGTATGCTCAGAAATTAATATAGAGATTTTTAAGCGAAACTGTTTCATAAATTTCACTAGATATACCTACAAAAATTTGAAGCAATTCTTGGCCACAAATATATTAAAAAACTGAACAGATTGGCTTTTTATATAAACGCACAAGTAAAAAAAAAATATTTAAATTACTTGAGACAGAATCAAAATTTTTTCTTACAGATTTATTATTTTGCATTGTATGTACTTTAAGCTCATCCCATGACTGCAAATATGCATTTTTATCAAAAATTCTTCTTGCTTTGTTGTGAACCAGAGGATAGACCCCAATATTTGTATGTTCCTGGGGTCGCTGACCACGAATATGGCCATAAAAAAGTCTCAGCTAACCATTTAAAAAAATATAAAAATTGTCGGAAGACGTGCATAAAAGTTAAAAAAAACTACTTATTTAGCTGGATTTTCGAACTTTGAAAATAAGTATCATAGTTGATATGCTTTTAATCCACCTTTGGTTCTTTCTCTTTATTCAATTTTCTATACCATGTTTATATGGTTATTGGTTCATGCAACTCTGTATGACGTAAAACATTTCAATAGTTCCAGAAATTACATTTAGGCAAAGCTTTATTATAAAATTAATAGCTATGATCCTTTTCCATGGCTCTTTGAGTCTTTAGTTATTATTTTTCAATGTTTATTATTTTCAAGAATTGACATCGACTCATTTCTTTTGTTGCATATAAACACTTGCATTTCAAGCGAGCTACACTGACGCGTGTTAATTCAATACCGTGTTTTATGCCATATAAATAAGGTAAAATTTAAAAACTTTCCTTAAAGCTCACACATACATTCACTATTTAGCTTGCATTCCTATTTGCTTTTATTTTATAACTCCACTTTTCAACTGCGAATACATCGCATACCTCCTTTCTCTATTGTTCACCTTAGCTACCTGTATATATCAGCTACAGCGCTTTCTGGTATTTAATTCACTTCTGTATCATAAATGTACGGAAGCTCACAGAGTGCCATCCAATTTCACCCTCTGAACACTCCTTCGTCGCATAACACAATTTTTGACATTCCTCAACTTGCACAACACAATTTCGTTCGGTATTCTATTGTGCGGCAAATCGCCGCATTCTCCCGAAGCTGTCTGAGCAACCCATACAAGTGCAGGGTTGTCGTAGTTTTCTTCTTTTTCATTTTCATTTGTATTTTATTTATTTTTTNACACTATTTAGCTTGCATTCCTATTTGCTTTTATTTTATAACTCCACTTTTCAACTGCGAATACATCGCATAGCTCCTTTCTCTATTGTTCACCTTAGCTACCTGTACATATCAGCTACAGCGCTGGCTGGTATTTAATTCACTTCTGTATCATAAATGTACGGAAGCTCACAGAATGCCACCCAATTTCACCCCCGAACACTCCTTCGCCGCAAACACAATTTTTGACATTCCTCAACTTGCCCAACACAATTTCGTTCGGTATTCTATTGTGCGGCAAATCGCCGCATTCTCCCGAAGCTGTCTGAGCAACCCATACAAGTGCAGGGTTGTCGTAGTTTTCTTCTTTTTCATTTTCATTTGTATTTTATTTATTTTTTTTTTGTTCATTGTTCGTTCGCATTCCACACGTGTCGCTTTCACTTTCATTACTAACTATGTGCATAGTACAGACTCGTGTTTGTGTGTGTTGAAAAATAATTTCCTTTATTTTTTCGAATTTTCTGCTCTTATAAATTTTAATTCGAAAATTGTCTTTTAGCTTTTTATTCACATAAATTTTGTTCCTGGGAATTTTTTCATTCCTTTGATATGTATATTTATTATATATAAGTGATATTTAACCACCACAAAGTGTATGGAAGGCAGACTTGAGTGCACGAGCCTATTTTTATAGGGTAACTGATTTTTGAGCCGGAAAATTTGTCAAGCAGTCACACCGACTACTCGCCGCAACTCACACTTTCGGAGCAATCTAATACTTGTGAAAGTCAGAATTTAATCGGAGGGCCTCGATGACTTTACGTTCGTTATTGCTCTCGCCTAAGAACTCAGTCAGCTAATTCAGCGTATTGCGAGACAGATCAATCGATGTGTTGATTATTGAGCAGACGGGGTGTTCCTTTATATCGAGGCGGCTTTTTTAAGCCCTCCGTGAGGCAATACTAAACTACTAAGATAAGCTGATCGTTGAAATCGTTCTTCTAAGAAGACTCGCATTTTGACGATTTGCCAAATTGCGCATCTCTAAATGCATGCGAAAGGTATCGTAATTGAAAAAGCATTTTCACGCATTCGATAGTTTGACATGCGAGCGACGATATAAGGGGAAAGTTGAAGGGGAATATGTATATGAAGAAAATGATAAACATAAAGGTAAAAATAAAAATAATTATTAAGGAGATGAGGATGAGGATACCGATAAAAGTAAAGACGAAGATAGATGAAGAAAGAATAAAATAAAGGTAATTATAAACAAAAAACTATAGTTGGAGACACTCACCCTGGGAACTATCTTTTGATCGATTTTGTTACCGATGTTTTTATCGATTTTTTCATGGGTAGTTTTATAGATTTTGTTATCGATATACATATTTTATAGATTTTGTTATCGATATATTTTTTAGATTTTGTTATCGATTTGGCTATCGATTTTTTTTTATTGATATTTCTATCTAATTTTTAATCGAAATTAAAGGGATTTATCGATATAATAATCGATAAGTTTATCGATTTTGTTATCGACATTTTTATCACATGACATCATCTGGCATGACAGACATCCCATCACATCCCGTAACTTTATATCACACTAAATCACATCACATTGCATCACATTACCTGACATCCCATCACATAACACCTTGTCACGTCATCGCAGCTCACATAATTTAGGTGAATATGAAGAAAAGGATAAAAGCAAAGATACAAAAGATAAAAACAAAGATGAATAAGATGGTAGATTTAAACACTTTATTTCTATAAGACCAATAGAGTAACAAGATAAAAATAAATACGTAGGAAAACAGAATAACATAAATGTAATTACAACGAAAAGGGTAGAGGTAGGGAACTTGTTAGAAAAAAGATAAAATATAACCTAAAGACATTGGTTATGGGACAAACTAGATATGTAACTTAAGGCACAATTACTTTTTTTATAAAATTTCTTTCACGGTACAAAAATAGAGAGTAGTGTCATTTATTATTTATTGGCATTCGTTGTTGTTGCCAACTACTTGAATTTTAGAAAGCTTATGAGATTTTACTAAAATAATGTTACCAAGTTCACTAGCAGCAAAATTCTGTGTCTTGAAAAACCGATAAAAAATTTTAAGTTAGTAAATATGAATGAAAATATAAAAAAAAATATCTTACGCATTTCCAAACTGCCAGAATTCGGGGTACATCTGTGTAAAGGTTTGGAAGTAAATCTTTTTGCTTTTTCCGAGGAGGAGAGTACGTTATACAATCTAATGCAGTTTGATGACAAATTGCTGATGCAAAATATTTTTAAACATCCGAATTCGGTACCGTTATGCTCGAGGTAAAATTTTTTTTTAAAAGATTTCAGAAGAGCATGAGGTTCAGTAAATACTTTCTGGATTCTCGGAATTTTTTGATAAAGATCAGATTCTGCTAAAAAATATATATACGTACATATAAGCCCGAAACTATGTATGTATGTATTTGTTACATGCATTATCCACATTACATGAAAACTGCATTTTCTTTTTATAATTTTTTTATTTTTGTAGAAAAAATGCGTAAGTAACAAACAGTTCGATAAAATTAAAATATTTTTATTAGCCGATTTGATTTTACATTCAAAATCTTTTTGAACTAGTCACAAACGCACAACATTAAGTTCTCTTATGTATACTTTAATAACTAGATATCAATGTGGCGCGGTAGCTCGTTATTTTTACAAGCTATGAAACTTCAAAAAACTTATTTTGTGTCCTGAAATGAAACTACTTTCTCTTTGTATCATGAGCTGTTATATGTTTTAGCATGACACTAAAAAGAAGGTAGTTTCATTTGATGACAGTAGTTGTTTTTGTCAGCCATCTGACTTTTAATACGATTATGGAGTTCATCAAATTCATCCTACCTGATTCACTTAAATTTTGTTTTTTTTTTCTTCGTATGAAAATTATTGAAGTTTATTGCACATATGTAAATTGAATACAGAAAAGAGTATCTTGAATAATTTTGAGTGAATTTTCAAAAATACAAAAAAAAGAAACAAGTATAATTTCGCGCGAAACCATTTTTTCAACCTTCTGTTAATCAAATGAAAAATAAATTCCAAGCAGTTTCGATAATCTGCTATATCAGTTTTATTGAAGTAATTGGACCAAGTTTGGTAGAAATCGAAAAAACGGTTACCGTTATGCACTTCTATGGTCATACGTAGTAGGTGTCTTATTTTATACCAGAATTCGCGTTTCACGTTTCAACTTTCAAAAATTTGGATTCAGTATTTTCGGATATGTCGTAGTTTGTGCATTCTTCGAAAATGAATTCGATTATTCGTATGTACGATTTCGGCCATTTTCAATACCAACCTGCCTTGGATAGCCTATGTACCAAATTACGTTCAGATATCTCATATTTTCCACGTGACAGACGGCTGGATGGACAGACAGAAATGGCTCGATCGATTTCTATTTTCATTCCGTACATTTCGTTTTATACAGAAACATATGTCTATATATATATATGTATCTCGATTCCTTTAGGCTGATACAAACAGCTGTTATGTGACCGTTATAATACCTTATAGACAAGTGCGCTCGGGTATAAAAATATTTTAACTATTCTCAATGTACACCTAATATCAAAATCACTAACAATATCTTGACACGAAAATATGTTCTTAAAATTTTTTACCCTTGTAATTTTCTTCTGGAATCCTTTCACGACAGTAAAGAAACGTAAGGTTACTTTGTTGAGCGGGAAACTGTATGCAAAGCGCAAAATTTGTCAGGAAGATTTTCAACAGATCAAAAAGATTACAGCAATGGATCTAATAGACGGCTGTTCTTACCGAATATCTACATTAAAGTAATTAGAACCTCCAAGTGGGGAACATGGATGCAAAAATGTGAGTCAATAGAGAAACCTTCGGAGGCCTCCCGTGTACACAAACTTATGTCGAAGGAGACTTCTAATGGGATGCGCTTTTTAAAAAAGCCCACTTTCACATTCACGAACAGCAACAGTGAATCTCTAGAATACCTTCTTCAGGTACATTTCGCAGGCTCTTCGGTGGATAAAGATCGTCCCTTCTGACTTAGGTGCCTTAGGGTTAGAAATCTTAGCAGGTCTGGCTCCAACTTTCACAGGGACAATATACTCTGGGCGGTAAAGTCCTTTCTGTTTAGTTAGGGCAAGTTATTCTTGGGAATACATAATGTATACCTGGAGGAAGGCATCCGTCTTATGTATTCCTAAAGCGTGGAACAGGCCTCCCCCCGGACTCACTTACGTAAATCAAACAGACCTATTAGTTTAACTTCCTTCATCTTAAGCTGAGATACGCATCTCAAAGGAAAATCTACAGATTCTTCACCACAGTGTTTGTTTGGTATCGAAAGGGCCTTCAATTTTAGGAGGTTGCACTATGTGTCTTCTTATACATCATGGGGCTTCTTAGATTAGCGCTTACGAAGCTATTTCAATGGCACTGGTCCAACGAGACATGGATCTATCAACTGTCGGGTGGATTAAGACCAGGCTCCGAACAAGTTCGTAGATATGTACACTAGTACACAGACGGATTAAAGATGGAGGGCAGAGGAGGGAGCGGATGTCTTTGGACCCGGTACTTATTTTTCTATTACAATGTATTAATTAATTAATCCCAAGGGTAGCCGCCTCTGCGACGTGTATCTAAAGTAGATAGGTGAAAACAGAAAAAAATATAAAAAAGTATGGATAAGTAATGAGTAGGAACTATATATATAAATATGTACACTATTTACTTCCAACTAAATACATTACAACAAATAGGTAAGTACACTTGTGGGTAAATACACAATAACCGATGAAAATGTATAAATATTTATGTATGTCGCTGCAGATGCTTTCAACCACATTTCCTAACAGAAACTTGGCCAACATTGTATAAATATCAATAATAAGCTAATGTATGTGGTAGCATTGCGAAGATATTACATTTATGGAATGAATCACGCTACTTTTTGATAGCTTTTGCAAGAGTTTAACAATAACAAAATAATCAATAACTGTATCAAGAGTAATATTTAGTACTAACAACCGAGTATTCGATGAAATGGTGTTGGCTGACCACATAGTTGTTGCTATTTATGAAATGTTTTTTTATGTAATCATAAATGTATTTGATAAGTAGTCCTTTTGCTAACTTAAACCACTAGTAGGCATACACATTTGTAGATTTGTACATATATGTATATGTATGTAGATATATTTATACAGCAAGCATTTGTTTGGGAAGCATTAAATGTGTAATAAAAGCGGAGATACAATCCAATGGGAGGATATGAAGTAGATATTGTAAAGCAAATACGTTTTATACATATTAGCTAACAATAAATTGAATATTGTAGTTATGTACATCCTTATCTAAATACATAAATGTTTTCATGCTTCTCATGAATACGTACTTAAAATGCGATTTTGTGTGATTCATTTGCGAAAGGATTAACTTCACTTGAGGATTGTAACAATACGTAGTGATGCGAAAATCGAAAGAATTTGTGTATTATTGTCGATAAGTATAATACACGTAAATTACTCCTTGAATCCATAAAATAGTTGACTTTTTGCAGGAACGATATCCTACAAATAACTAATTTGTATGTGATATTTTATAATTTATGTTTTCCATGTATATAAAAATATATTTTAGACCCAAAACCAAAATCAATTGTGATCCTGTAAAATTTTATCTTATTTTCTCAGTAACACAAAACATTGTTTTTTAGTATTTCATAAAGGAATTACTATATAAGCCCCCTTCCCATCTCCAGAAATGTGTTGATTAACTCAGTGAGAGGAATGAACCAGGACCCTAATCTACAAAGGTATCTGTTTTGTGTCTGTTTTTGGACTCAAATGACTAACGGCGAGCTTATCCTTAGGTACTGGGTATTGTTAGTTGCCTAAACATGCATCTTCGAGCTCAATTTGATGGCTAATTTAAGGTCTTATTAGTTTGCTTCAAAGGAAAGGGGATTGTTCTTTTTTCGGACTCTGACCCAATATTGGATATGTAATTTAATAGAGTTTCTACTTTTCTCTTTCATTTGGTAGCCATATTTTTATCCTATATAGCACTGAATATTTAAAATAACTTTTGGAATTAATCATATCTTTGAAACTACAAAGTCCTTTTAAAAAATCTCCTGACGTCAAAGAGATAAACTAAAAGCGCAGTTTTATATTTGGCACACAGTTTCGCGAGTTTAGAAGTTTTTTTTTTGTTTTTTTTTCGCACGGTGTAATCTAACTAGGTTTTTAACCATTTCAATTTGAAATGGGTGTAATTACCATACAAAATTTTAGAGCTTTTACTCAAAATCTAAAAATCTTTTATGGTTGGTATATTTTTCCTTCTCTCATTGCGATGACCGTAGTTTTATCAAAAAAACAAAAAAATAAAATGTATTTCCAAAAAATTTAAATCCTCTGGATTTTTATCAACATGCCAATCACGCAGCTGGCCAGGAAAAGCAATGCCATCAATAAGAAAGACTTTGCCTTGGGTAATTTTGTAGACATTGAGCGTGCTTTCGAAAATTCCACCAGTCCGTGCACCGTGCAAGCGTTTTTCAAGATATAGATAATGGGGGTATTACGTATACTTTCCGAAGCAATATTTTTGCATGTAATGCATTGCAGATAAGAACATACGGGTTTTTACTTATTTCCGCAATAGTGATACCAACTTGATAGCTTCATTGATTTCCGCTTAAAAGGCATAGCCGACATTGCAGCTCCAGCCAAAAATGAGGAAAACAGCGAAAGTCAAGCTAGTTAGCTAACCAGCGAACCCGTCTACCAGCTAAGCTGATTCTACATACAAAACCAAGCAACAAGAAAAAAATAAATAAAAAAAGAAAACTCGGTAGGAAAATGTTGCGATGTTTCAATGCTGCTTCCGCTGCTAAATCTACAATCGCTGCCACAATATGGCGGCATGTAGTGGCATTGTGGCTGGGATGTGTGTCTGTCTGTGCTTCTGTTGTATAGTGTGTGCAAACTTTGGCGAATTTGTTAGTTTAACAAATGGCTTAACGTGTTTATTTACCACACCCATAGAGCACCAATTTTTCCGCCTTAAGCTTTTCTATTTTTTTTTTTTTTTTATCATACAAAAAGCACTTAAGGCCGCTAAGGTCTATGGATTCGAGGGCAAGCGCAGAAGAGAGATAAAAAAAAAATTCCCTGTTGCCAGCAGATCAGCGCAAAGTAAGACACGCTAACGGAATTTCGCGAAGCAGTGCCACATTTCAAAGTGCTCGTATAGTTGAGTATAGATTCAACACTCATACGCCCCGGTGCACACACACTAAAGTCTCTATGTTATTGAACATAGTTTAGTGCGGGATTTGGCTGGCTTTTCTATGCTACTAAATATACACTTGGGGTAATTTAGTCAGTTCCGGCCATGTCTACTCTTAGCATTTTTACGCATATACGTACATACACAAGTACTAGACTGCATCACCAAAAAAAAAAATTGCGGTTTTTCCGCCGGAATTACAAAATTTATTATATTTTAAGAGGTCCACCAAAATATTTCGGAAAAATATTAAGATTTAAGCGACCCGAGCCGATTTGGAAATACCGCCAAAAATTGAGTTTTTTATGAATAAAAATAGTTTCTTAAAAATTTTTTTTATTGAAAAAATCCCATCAAATGACAAAACAGTATAAGCTTAAAAAAATTTGCATAAAAATATTACAAAAAAAGTTTGAAAGTTGAACTATAATATATTCATATAAATCCAATGGAAAAATAGTACCGATTTTTTTTTTTTTTTTTTTGTATAGCGAGTGATGCAGTCTAATAAGTACATATGTATAATTTTCAAAGTTTATACCAAAAATGTTTTGAAAAAAATACAACTTTTAGCATTATCTGCTCCCATATACATTTACAAATATACATATTTTTACGTTAACATTCTAATAGTGGCATAAATCGAATGCTTTATCTGACACATAAGCAAACAAGTATGTTAGATTATTCTCTCGCCTTTTTGTAGTTGGCTCTATGCCAAGCGCCAAAATGGCGCCGATTCTCGCTAAATGAGTACGCAAACATTATCACTCTTCCTACTTTTGCCTACCATTCAACTGAGTTATCAAATGTACATACATATGTAGTTACGTTGTGTCGTTTGCTGCCGTGTTTACGCTTTATTGGCGTCACTATACGATATACTTATGTATGTACGTATATAAATGGATAAATATCTAAGAAATAATGCCTAATATATGATACATAATCAGACTTTATTAGAAACTAGTGAAGACGCCTCGTTAAAATACCCAAAATTCAATTTGAAAAACTTAAAAAAAATATTTCAAATGGTAGTCAGAGTTATAAAAGATCCGAGTGCCATCATTTTCAAACCCATTTCGATTTATCCTTATCTTTTAATAATTAACCCAACTTACTGAATAATTTGAATGTCACTTTTTAAACACGTGGCAACTCTCTTCAGACATTAGAAATGTTCAAACTAAAGATTTATCAATCTTCTTTCGTTTGACTATGGTATTTTTGTATATCATATACTTTTTGAATTGTTTAATTGCGCTAGACTTTTCAAGCAGGTGGCAGCACTCTTCAAAAGTATTTTCAATCGTAATCATTGTTAACTCTCCTTCGCCGGACACTGCGATACATATTTTAATTAAATGATGAATTAAGTGGAATTTTAATTTTCAAACATGTGGCAACCCCGCTAAATACAGTTCAGAAATAAAAAAATTTCAAACGCCCCTTCGATTGATACCCATATTTTTATAATTCATTTAACTTATCAAATAATTTGAATTTAATTTTCTAAACAGCTGGCAACCCCATTCCAGCACCTCAAAAATATTCCTAGCGTTCAAACCAAAGATTTTTTAGCACTCCTTCGTTTAACATCCATATTTTGATAATTCGTATAACTTGTGTATAAATAAACTAAAAAGTCGACATTTCAAACAGGTGGCAATCCTCTTCAAAATATTTTCAAACGACAATTTTCTGAAACCCCTTTTCGTTTGGGACACATATTCTGGTACATATTTCTCTTACCTAATGTGATTTTTTAAACGTGTGGCAACCCTCCCATAGCTCAGCTAAGAAACAAAGCTTTTCAAAACCATTTCGATTGACACCGAGTTTGTAATAATTGAACTATTTTTTTAATAATTTGAATGTAATTTTTTGAAAGGTGGCAAGCTTATTGCACATCTGCAGTCGAAGGCGTCTAGTTTGAGGCCTCATTTTAGAAAATCGAACGAATGCTGCGGATTTGATGGCGTTCACTATTAAATAATTTTAGTTCAATTTTTAAACAGGTGACAACTCTTTTCGAAAAACTAAAATCAGTTTGCACATTTACAGGCCAAGCGCTTTACTTTGGCATCTCATTTTTGAGATCCTTGTTGGAAAAATTTGAGGTTGCTAAAGATTTCATTGCTTTGAGCGGTCTAAAATATTCATTGAAATGCCAAACTAAAGGCGTTTTCTTTTCTCCAAAAAAAAAAAATGTCACCTTCCTAATTATATGGCAACATTATCAGAGTGCAACATTTTACAGGAGATGCTGAGAAAAGAACACGAAAGCTTGAAAGCCCTGGCGCAGGGCAGAATAAATGCCATATTATTTCGAGAAAAAAAACGCCATAAAACAAATTCCAAAACTATAAAAATGACGTTAAAAGTTATATTTATGACATCACTTTGAGTGCTGGGTTAGCGTTCGGGATAAGTCTCCGTATTTGAGGGTTCGGTTTAACAATTTCCAAAAAGTATTTCTTAAATTCTGAAGCTCTCTATTGTACCAGAGGATAGCAGTGCGGCTAAGGCGGACGAGGCGGAAAAGCTTTACCCAGGCTGATGGAACAGCAGGTATCCTCCCAAATATTTTGCAAACCGTGGAGGACACTATCATACCCTGGTTTTTGTACATAAATGTTCACAGGATGCATACATAGGTTTCATCTCCGTCGTCCAATTTTCATGGAAACGAGTGAAAGTGGTATTCATTACAAGGCTAGGTGTGCGTTGTTTATATTTCAGGACCACCATTTTTTGTGTTATGCTTGCTTCTCTTCGCTTGCCTTGTATTACTTTGGAGTTAATATAAAAGCATTTGACAAAATATTCAGTGATTAACTTTCTTAATATAAATAAAGTCGGCATCATTTTTCAATGTAATGTCCAAGATATCAAAAAGTTTTTATTTTTGACGCGGAATCCACCAGGCTAAAAAATGGAAAAATATGGTTATTTTCGGTCTTCTTCATAATCCAAGTATGTTCGGTACAAACTATTTGCAACGTAAGTCTTTTTCAATAATTGATTTTTCAAGTCAAGTTTTTTAATTTAGTCAGAAGTAGAGCTCATTTGAATGCAACATTGTAACCTATTCATCGTGCCTATAGTTAAAATTTATATTCTAGCGCTCATTTCTGAATACTAATTCAATTAGAGACTTTTTAAAATATTTACTGAAAAATTATTAGGAATGGATTTCTCACAATATCTTATTTATTTATTTGGTCAATCAATTATGTACAACCAAACAATGGTTATTTAAAGTATGTTTACCTGAAAACTCTTTGAACATAAGTAGAAAAATGTTTTCCTTAATAATGAGCTCGTCTTGAAATCTAGAGCGAGGTAATCGATTTCACCTTACCTGGAAAAATAAAAGTAGAAAAATGCGTTAGTAATCATTTTATAAGCAAAAATATTTATGTATTTAAACTTCAAAAGATGCAAATGACACGATTAGTTCTAAATGATATGCGAATGATTTAGCAACATATTTTACTAAAATAAAAGGTTAAAATTACAAATTTTTGGAAATATTTTTTTAATTGTATTAAAACGTCCTCTTTTACAGAAAAATTAAATATGAGCAGGAATACAAACTTAAGCTGCGCATATTCGCATAAACCCGAAATCAACTATTCTGGTTTGAAAATGCAAATTTTAAATTTTTCCATTAACATCGAGTAGCACATATTAGAACCCACAAGCCTTCGAACAATTTATGCTTTCTTAAGGTTAGCGCATTTTCTTTGCCTCCAATTTGCTTCTCCCAAGCTCGAAACTCCAGTACTATTTGAATTTCCTTCAATTATTTTATCTGGAATTTTGAGCTTTAAATTTAAGGTTTGTTAAGGTCCTCATTTTTCACAGTAGTCCTGCATCAGAGTATATTTATTTCTTCCTTAATGCAAGTACATACCAACACATGTTTATATGAATGCTAAAACCGCTGTGTCTCATTTGGGTACAACCATATATATACATACATACCTACTCGTATTTGTATGAAAAATACACATGTACACTGAGGGAAATAATGCATAGTAAAAATGAATACTTTATATTTAATTATCGTTTAAAAATGTTCGTATTTAAAAATAATATTTTCATACAAAATTTATTACGCACGTATTTGACTGCTCACATCTGAGTATGTATATGTAAGTGTACATAAGCACCCCAAGCATGCAGAGCGCCGCTCTGAGAGCGGCGACAACAAACACATTCATACATAGTACAAATCGCGTGCTGTGGTGTTGATGGATATTCAACATTTGAAAGCAAATTTATATGGCTGGGTGTAGATGAGTGCGCAAAGATGCTTGCCACAAGTTGTTGATATCCGGAGATAGTCGGGTTCGAATTCCGCTGCAGGCAACATTCAAATTAATTTTTTTTTTAGTTTTTGTTTTGATTATTCACTTCGCGGATGCTTTTTCAGTATGAACGCGGTCATTTTAATATGCGCGTAATTGAATTGAATATTTACCAATATACAGTACTTTCGTTGACGTTTATAGTAAGATCAATTACGTTTCTATTTGATTTTAATATTTTTTTCCCTCAGTGTATGAATACATGTACTCGTAATATTTTCCACATGGCAAATAAGGTCCCTAGCTTTCACGCCATGGTTGCTTGAAATTCATCAGCGTGAATCGAATTAAAATGTTTATTCAAATGAGGATAATTTGTTGAGATGCTCATAGCAGGAAGGTAGGTAGTCAAACCGGTAGACAAGCAGGCAGGTCGCCAGACAGCAGCGTAATTGCAAAGTAGTAGTGACAACAACTCATGCTGGTGTATAAAAATTTCATAAGTATGTAGCTACATACATACGTTGGTAAGAACATGTTAACTCGTAATCAAGTCGACAAGACTATGCACAAATATGTCAGCGGCCTTAAAGGGCTCAAACATATGGGAATATGCGAACAAATGCTCATGTAGTAAACATTTTCTTAATCTTTCATATTTTCTCGTACATTTTGTAATGGGCACGTTTTGATGGCCGAGATTTTTTGTTACTAAAATAAGAATACAAAAATGAAAATAACATTTTTTAATTCTTATTTTTACAATAAATAAAAAAAATCTTAATTTTAAATTATAAATTTTTTGTCACTAAAATTAACTCTAGAGTATTTGGATGAAATGACAGCTGCCCTTTTTTTCTAATTATGTAGATTTCGCAGTTTTTGTAGTATTGAGTACATACATATGTATATGTATTTATGCGCATAAAATCACGTATGTTTGGATTTGTTCTAGTGTACATGATAATTCTTTATATTTATTACCTTCCGAAACAGCGATAAAAGTCTAGTCACTAGTGAAGCAAAACGTGGCCGTTCAAGTATTAAATATAAAACATTGGCCAGACACTATTTAGTAAAAGAACAAAGCCAAAGTATCAGGAGTTGTATCCCAGACAGCTACTAGGAAGCACTTCAGTCGAGCAACCATAATAAAATTTCATGTTCATTAAAGGAACTGAAATTAAAAATTAAATAAATAAATAATTAAATACAAAAATATATACGATTTCGTAATTTTCAATAAATTTAATTGTACTTAAAATTATTTTTGTGAGCTATTGTCTGACAAATTTACTAGCAGATATTTATTTGCAAAACTCTACTGATTTTATTGCACTCGTGTTGTCAATAAATGCGTAGTGCATTTAAAAACTAAAAATAAAAAAAATTAATTGATCGCTTCGGCCAAATGAATCCTTTAGGCCAAATACATACATACATACATATTGAAAGCAAGCGAGAGGTAAATAAAACGCAATCAATATAAGTGGATGTGCACATGCCTGAAATATTCTAGATAGTATGTGAGCATATATACCCTTTTTGTCAGCAGATTAAGTTAACTGACATTTTCACCAGCTTTGATTAATTCTCTTTTATTTTTTCAATGTTTATAATCTTTTTATAAAAATTTAGCAAATTGCATAACCAGCACCACATAAATTCACATTTCGTTTATTTTTAATATTTTTTTTTGCTGGCGGTATTCAGCATTTTTTCCCATGTATGCCCGGCAATTATTTTTATATGGAGGCAAATGCCTAGCATCGTCAGCAAAAGAAAATTATTATTAAGAATCAGAATATAATGGGCTATACAACTGCATACCTAAAATTTTTCTAAAAATCTTTAAAAGTAAGTTTAAAATTTATGGATGTGATTGTTCAAATTTGTTGAATTTTTATAAGAAGTTTTATAAAAAAAATATATACATTAAATAAACACAAGAAAAATAACCAAAACTGTCCAAAATCTGTACTTAACTTAAACAGCTGACCACAAGTGTATATATGTATGTCGTTAGACAGCGGTATTTGAGCAAGCTTTAAAATTTCTGTAGATTTTTTCGCTTATGGAAAAATAGGTACGCGTGTGAGTTTTCTGCCGCACGAACCAAAAAAAAAATTTATTTAATCCCTAAAAAGCAGTACTGACAACAGATTTTATTAAACTTTACTTTTAAAAATGCCATTGATATGTGCATATATGTGTGTTGTAGAGGGGGCGAAATGTAAGAGGATTTTGAAAAAGGTATATAGTCAGTAAAAGCGGTTCATGGGAAAATATTTGCACCCCTTTTTCTACATACATACATACATACGCACATTCATATGTGTCACCATGATATAACTTTAATTGCATTAATTGTTGGATTTATATTTATTGAAATATATTTACTGCATTTTTTTTCCAACTCATTCTATCGAAAAACCAAAATGACGCAATTAGAGTCATTCAATTTTTTTACTTGAGTTTTTTTACTTTTCAGTATGAAGGACATGGATTTAATTATTTTGAATATATTCAACAAATATGCATTTACAGTCAGTCAATAAAGTTTAGGTACAGCGATTTTTTTACTATACCGACAGCTATGTTTTAAATATTTTATTTTTCGCTAATTTTGTATTAAAATATGGTTAATACTACAACAAAAACGCCAAAACTCAGAGTTCCATGCCTTATGCAACATTAAATAAAATTCTGCAAATTTTCATCCAAATATTCCATGTTTTATTTACATTTTTAGAAAAAAGTTGAGGACGCAGTTTTTTAGCCCATTCAATTTTAGTATAACAAAGTGCAAGTTTGAGGTAGCTAGGATTCACCATTGATTTTTAGCTTTTTTTTTTTGTTGATGGTGCCGCACATTTTCTCCATATAAAATAATGTTCGAAAAATTTTTTTATGTGCACAAAATGTGCGATACAAAAACCGTACACGTTTTAAAAAGAGAATTTATAGACGTTTAAAAACGTGTATAATAATTTAGTATTAGACTTAGCTTGTTGGAAGTTTTCATCAGTTAAATTTGGAAAGGCCCCCATTTTTTTAATTTTTTCAACTTTGACCATCGCTGATTTCAAAAATTTCTATAGAAGTTGCTAATCATGTAGTATTTATCCGAAAGAACATTTATTTTCAAATAAAAGGATATCTCACTTAAAGCATTTTCGTAAAAACTGTCGAAGTTAAGCAATTTAAATAAAATTACGTCCTTGAATTTATTTGTGTCTAGGTATGTGCCGGACGTTCAGATTTTATGAGCAGTGCGACTAAGGAGTTAAACAATATTTACTCAAAATTTATATATACAATGACTCCTAAATAAGCAAAAATTTTTTTTTTTCATACAGTGTTAAGAAAATGGGCGTGGCACCACCCGCTTATATCATATATGCTTATCTCGAAAACTACTTGACCGATCCCGAGCAAATTTTATATAGACATTTTGTTTATGCTCCTTAAGCACCGTCTTAAAAAGTTTTGAAATTGGAGAAAAACCACGTAACGGTAATTTCCAAAAAACCCAAAGCTCAATTTCAATAATAAGCTAAGCACAATGTGTATATCAAATTTGGTCGAGATCCGCCGAGTAGTTTTTGAGATACGCATATATCATATAAGTGGGCGGTGGCACGCCCATTTTTCTAAAATTTTATGAAAAAAACATTTTTTTTTTTGGCATTGAAATCGTATCTAGCTGGTGCCATTGATTTTAAATCCGTCATGTGGTTGGCTGACCGAAAAACACTAGTTTTTTCACTAAATCCATCTAATAATTTTATTACCAAAAAATTCAAAAATTGGGATAACAAAACCGAAACACTAACTTCAGTTACCGGTTAGCACTCAAACTCTCTTCTGGTAATTTTGTGACCTAAAGCGACTTTAAGCTCAATTTTCGCTTTAAATTTAATTTCTCACTTTTTTTCCTCTCTGCCCAGAGAAAAAACTTCAAAGTTATTTTACAAAAATTTAGTGGATTATATTTTTACTATTTTCATTTAACAGAAAGGCTTACTAAACACATTTATTGCCCTTCGGGTCATTATTAAAAAAAAAAAGTACTTATTGACAATCACATGTTGATTAAAATTCCATAAAGCTAAATTATTTTTTAAATATTGAAGTCACTTACGGTTTATTTAAAGCTAAAAACTGTGTGTTTTGTTAAATAATTGATCCACCTGGTGAAATGAAAAGTGAAACAAATTTCAAATTTATAATTTCAATTGCATAAATGTAGAGTTAAGCCTCATAAAAAAAAAAAAAACTTTTTAAATTATAGTACTCAAAATTTTTATTTTTACACATTCATGTTTCTGGCATACGGGCGACGATCTATCTGGTCAGTTAAACAAAAATTCAATAAATGTATGTGTCGTACATACATAAGTATAGATACCACCCAATTTGCGAAACGTATGATTATATTACATTTAATTATTTTAAATAATAATCGGATTTGGTGTTATCAGTTGAAACTTCCTTAAAACTCATGCGCCTGTTTTATTTTTTGTTCTTCAGGCATTTTTATGACATATAATTGTGATTTGCACTAAACAAAAACCATTTTTTCTATAATCTATTTTTTTTTATTTTTAAATTTTCAGCAATAAAACGCGGAGCTCTACAACGGAAATATCGCACTAATTGAAGACTTAAAGCTTTATGAAATGTGCGCTAGCAAAATTACCGCGAATGAGCGCTAAAAAAAACTTTTGCATTAATATTATTATTCAAAAAAAAAAACAGAAAAAAAGCACAAAAAACCACGCAAAAGAGAATAAAATAAAAGCGAAATAATTTGCATAATAAATTGTAAATGACGAGCTGCAAAAAACGGTGAGCTAAAAGTCAACAAAGCAAGAAACAATTTATGGCTACATGCAAAACTCTAAGCTAAACCACGAGAGAGAGAGAGAGAGAGAGGGACAAACAGAAAGTAGCAGCAGCAACAGCCACAGCCAGAACAGCTAAGGCATAAAAATTAAGCAACTAAAAACCGTTCAGCAGCTACTATTTCATTAAAACTAAATATGAAGGTAGCAAAGAACGTTAGCTATACAGTTGTTAATACGTATGTATATACATATATTAAAACATGTGTACAATGCACATTTCATAAGAGTGTGTGCGTATACTTGTGGCAACCCAAGTCGTGTGATTTACATATGTAGTTACATACTAAATAGAAAAACTTTACATACAACAAATGCCGCACATACCAAAATACAAATATGAGTACGTACGCAAAGAACTTTCAGCAGAAAAATAACAAAGAAAAAACAAAAAAATTCTTGTTAGCGTATTAAAAAGGATTTCGCGGAAAATGGCTTCAATCGCAAAATTTGAATTTCTAAACGAGATTCTAACAGAGAATATGTAGAAGAAGCATTACTTAATGTAAGTGGAAGCAAATAAACGAGCGACGCGACAAAGGAAATAAGTAGAAAGTTTTAGCAAAATTGTTTTATATAAATTTGAGTGGCGCACATGCTGTGAACGTAACTGCATTTAAATTGAAATCTGAATCGAAAACATAAAATGTAATAATTTTTTAAGTTTACTTATAGGTTGGCTCTCAGCAAAAAATTTTATACCATATATATATTCCAGAATATATAATAAAACAAGTAATTTAAACAAAATTGTTAAGGAAAGCTTTTCGTAGTGGTAAGTAAAAAAACACACAAGTGGACCCCCGTACCACCTAATGGAAAATTTGATTGTGGAGGTATTTTCCCTTTAAGTAATATGTTTTGTAAATATGAAAAAACTCTGGTTATAAATACGGATTTTCCAAATATATCGATTCCTGCCCCACCTATCGCGCAAAATATTTGTGGAGTTATTGCTTTTTATGTAAGTAATATACATTTTAAATACGAACCACAGTAGTAAAAGTGGCGACACTCTCTTTCTCGCTCACACTTCGTAAAACGAATCTCTCAGTAAAGTTACGCGCTCCAAAAAATCTGTTTAAAAATACGACTATAAATCGAGTATATATTTTTTTTTTTTTTAATTTTTTGGTAAATTCACACGATAAATATTTACTTTTCTCGTTTACACATTTCGTGTGTTCCTTTTTGTTAGCGGCTTTACACGATTCTGCGGGTAAAATCAAACAGCAGATGTGTATTTTGTATGTTTTACACACTTTTGTAGTAAATTTATGCACACCGCAGCAGCTATATTAGACTCTAAAAAGTCCGAAATTTAACCAAACTATTCGTTGAATAATCGAGCATGCAATTTCGAGAAAAATAAGGTAGGAAATCAGTAATCTACCTGTTAGCTAGAAAATTTACACTATTTTTTTTTTTGAGTGCGGCTTTAAGGAAAGTCCTGGGACCACTACAATCATTTTAAGTAAGAAAGAAGAAATTTCGAAAACTGAGCTCGAGACGTAATTTTTTACTACAACCATACGACTGAATTTCATCTAAATTCAGTAATTATTTATAGTTGCTATAAATTATTCTAACTATTTTGAATATGAGAATTGAACGGATTTTATTATTAACCCAAAGCCGGCATGGTTCGCGTGTGGACCTGCTTGTTTATTTATTTTTTATGATATCCGCTAAGTGTTGGTCCCGGACCGAGAGCACCAAATTGTATTTATCAAATACGAAGATTTTACATTGCGAAATTTTATATGAATTTCGTTGGACTATTACATGTACGACATGGCGTATGAGTGGCAAATTAAATGTCATTATTACGGCGGCATTTTAGGTGTTGTTGCGGAGCTTTGGATGGATTTGCATAGGCTTCATTGTTAATAAACGACTTTTAAATAGCCAAATAATCCCATTAAAATTTAAGCCATGCACCTCAATGCACTCTACATTATCTACAGTTACCGAAAATTAGCTATGCATATTTTTTTTACAATGAAAATTGGTCAATCTACGTTAATTGGTTTGGCTCTGCTTATTTCCGCATGCTTTCTAATTAATTGTGCACATCTGTGTATTTAATTAATTTTAGTTGTACTCATTTCATCACGCACTCAACAATAATGAACTTTTGTAAACTGCTGTTGTAATTATAAGTACATACATATGTGCATTTAAGTACGTACAAACTCGGTTTATTGCTAATAATTAACTTTTAATTACACACCTAATAAGAATGCGCATACATACATACATATGTACATACATATGTATGCAATTGGTTTTAACATTCACTCATACGCAGTGCTGGCTTTTGAAGTTGCGTGTAACATTTCGCTAATTTATTTAGTTCTAATTACAAAATTAATTAATATGTCAAGATTAATGTTAGCAAATATGTCAAGTTCGGTTAATAGGATATATACATCGATAGATAGCTAGTTAGTTGTAGCACTGCGACTCGTAGGTCTACTCTGCCCTAGCTCATCACAGCACTTCGAGTTAGATATACAATTTTTGCCAAGATCTGAGCTTTTATCTGCACTTGTGGGCATCGCAGAAGCTTTGATTTAATCTCGTTGTAAAGCACCATCAATTTCGAAGAAAAGTGGTGAAAATGAAAAAAGCGATTTGAATACTTTTGCTTTTATTCCACTTTTTGCCAAACTACACGAAAATTATGTTTATTATTTTGGTTCCCTTGAAAACGCACAAGTACGCGCGTAGCATCCTTGTGTGTATAGCAAAGTTATTAAAATTGCACTTGAAACCTTTTTAAGAATTTAGAGAATACTTACAATTATAACAGACCTACAGTGGGTGAAGCAGGTGCACTTTAAACTACAAAAAACGGATGCATAACTTTACAGGCGATCTGTTGGAAATAAAACTCACGAAAATGCAAATTTTTTTCATAGCTGAAGTCGGCTCACAGCATCGCATGAAAAAAGCATGAAATGCAGCCAGAACACAAAGGCTAGACTGAAATGGCAAAAAGTCCATTACGAGGTCAGCATCAAATTGTCGAGATGGTGGACCAAAAAATAAAAGAAAATTATGACACTGCAAGGTGGACTACGAATTACCCAATACATTTGTGTTCAGAAAAATTCAAAAAGGGCAACAATTTTGCCGCACAATGACTATAATTTTCTACCACTGGTATGTCTGGAAGGACCAACTAGAAAATAGTGATTTTGATGGTGCTTGCTTGTTTCTCCTACATGATCAAGAAGAGAGTATGGCGGTCTGAGTTGCGATTTCGAAATGCTGGAAAAACTACGCACCGATTCGCACTGGAAGAGTTGTACAAACGAAGATAACAAAGCGAAGTCGTAGTTTTTTGCAAAGCTTGTGAGTCAGGCAATCCATGTGATGATTGGCAGTTGTTCTTTCCGTCGATTAAAGTGCTGAGCAGCGAGATGTCCTCGATTTTTCAAAACGCCCCTAGAACTGTCTTCCGGTACGGGGTTTTTTCGATACATTGGAATTAAGTATTCCCTTGCTGATTTAATGTAGTCCTTTGATTGGGTTAAAGCTATTGTGCCTATTTAAGTGAATCAAAATAAAGTATATCCGTAGAAATATATGGCCCGCCAACATTATTTTGTCACCGTTCAAGAACACCATTGGAAAGTTATTGTTCTATAGATGATGGTTTAAAAGTACGATTAAAATCGTCGTTTAAATATATCCGTATTTATGTATAGGTTTTGTTGTAACCTGTTCATTTGAAATTAAACTTTGTAATAAAGAGAAATGTGATGATGAAGAAATTAATTATAAAAATTATTGATACAAAAAAGTGAAGGTAAAATTTAAGACAAAGATAGAAATAAAAACAATGAGAATTAAGTCATTGAGAAGGTCACAGATTTATTGAAATTGTTCAGGAGAAACCAAAACAAATTAAAAATTTCTAAAATATAAAAATATATTTAGCGAATCATCGAAGTATATAATTAATAATAATAATAATAATAATAGATTGGCGCTTACAGTTTATAATTACCGAATTTTAAAGAGTTTTCCCTATTTGCTGCATCTCGAATTATTCAAAGTGATCAATATTTATTAAATAATTTGTCGAAATTTATACACGCAGAGACTTAGTTGTCAATATTTACGGACAGTTATCGAGCTATAAAAATTTATGGGATTATCGAAATTTGTTAAATTAATGAAACTTATCAAGGTTTCGATATTTATTGAATTATCATTATTTATAGGGTTAATGAAATTTATCGAGTTATTTATTGACTTCCTGAAACTTTTCGAAGTTTTTAGAATTTTTAAAATTTAACGAGTTATCGAAATTTCAAGCTTATCTAAGTAAGTTTATCAAATTTTCACTGCTTATAGAATTTAATCGTGTAGCCAGAGTGTAACGAGGTATCGAAATTTATCGATAGCTTTAAAAAAATATATATTTTAGTTATCGAAAATTACTCGAGTTGTCGAATTTTGTTGAATTATCGGGTTTTAGTGTTCTAAGTTATTGAGTTATCGATATATATCAAATGATCGAAATTAACGACTAACTGGAATGAATCGGGTCAATTTCGAGTCCTTCAAAGACCTTCAAATAAATAAAAAAAAAACGTTAGAAAACATCTCCAAGGTTCTTAAAAAACTAGAAAAACTGTTGACATTCGACAGTAACTGGCACTCCTTCATAAGTCATTTCACAACTTTGTGTTAAAATGATCATTTACAATGTATGATTTTTGTCATTATGCATTTGTGTATAACTATAGAACGATTGATATATTTATTTGATTACAAGTACTCGGACATTTAAGGACAAGAGTTATGAATTATCGTACACTTTCAAAATCAACGGCTCATTTGAAAAAAATAATAATAATCATATAAAATGATACTCAAGAAATAAAAAAATGTGTTCTATCAAAATTTCATAGAACGTTTTCAGCTCCCAAGAAAAAAATGCGCGTATATTCATTGCATCAAGAACATTTACAGCAACGCCAATGGACCTTTTACTTCAATTTATTTGAATAAATCGAGTAAAAACTCTGAAATTTTAAGAAAAAGCAATACCTTAGTCTGTTTTTATTAGGTTCAATGTGCTTTTTTTAAGCAACAGTGTTAATAAAAAAAAAACATTTCTCTTGCCTTTCTTCAGAGCTTTTCTTCTAAGCTTAGACATACATACACAAGAGCATGATTGTTACAAATTTTCTAAATTTTGTACATATTAGAGATCCACTCAAGTCCCATTGAAGGCATTGAACTGACTAAATAATCAGAAGAAGCGATGTAGGCAATCACTTTGCTTCGCAGTGAACCAGCCAATCGAGCAGTGAACCAGACAGCAGCAAGCAAAAAAAAAACAAAACAAAAAACGAAAAATAAATAAAAAAGCAGCGGCGTGGCATAGTCAGTCTGGCAGCCTGGCAGCCAAACAACCAACTAAGCGCCAAGTATTATACCAACTACATTGCGCCAATTTAGCCATCTACAGAAGTGTAAAGACGCAGCGTATTTGAAGTGGCAAATAGAAAACTTTGTATCTACTTCGCTGCTGCCATCGAACTCACGCTTTCATACCGGCTTGGCACATGGCAACTGTTCAGGATACCTAAATTGGTTTAGTGCTGTCTACTACTTTGTTGCTAAATTTCTTCTTT
This sequence comes from Rhagoletis zephyria, assembly GCF_001687245.7. Taxonomy (NCBI): domain Eukaryota; kingdom Metazoa; phylum Arthropoda; class Insecta; order Diptera; family Tephritidae; genus Rhagoletis; species Rhagoletis zephyria. Next base: position 40,810 of record NW_016159268.1, on the reverse strand, counting down.
GCTTACGTTGCTCTAATGAAAGGGAACGAGAGAAAAATCGTTTAAATTCAATCTTTCGTCACTTTGCCTGCTCAGTGGTGAATGTTGTTGGATGCATGTTTACAGCTAAATAACACTGACTGCATACCTAAATATTTCGCAAACATAATTTTCTTTTAGTTTGCACTCAAACATACATACACATATGTATGTATGTATGTAGGTACCGTCTCTGTCATTGACGGTTGCCTTTTTCAATGGAACGCCATAAAAATCATTTCGGTTGTCTGCTATTTAATTTCTACTTTAATATATTTCAGCTCTTCTGAGAATTATAAGGAATCAAGCCTTATTCAATACCGAAAAGGAAGACTCAAATCGGCACTGACAGCAAATTCGTTATTGATCGCATTTTTATTACATTCTAATCTGATTTCCTTAGCGAAAACGCACGTGTAACATATTTCCGAAAGCAAAATTCGCTTCTGTGTGTCCCTTGAAAATCAGCGCTGCTTACCCTCGTTCGCTTTATCGAAATTTCATTTTAAAACACAAAACAAATTTCCTCTCTCTTTAAGTTTTGCTCTGCGCAAATCGTTGGCCAAATGAAAGGGATGCTTTAATGATTACTTTGACAAGAACAGCACCGTTAAGGTTGAGTCAAATTTGCTTGTGCTTGGCAGATTACCTTACTTTTGGGATTCGATGTTTAGCAATCAATAGGGATTGCTTTTCATTGCTGATACACACAAATCGATGCGCTCGTACGAGACGAGGAGTATCTCACCATCAGACAAATGCCATCAATTTCGTTTGCTCCGTTTGTCACTTTGATAACAAATTGACATTGATTGGGGATGGATTGGTAAATACAAGGGATTTTAGTGAAAGTTTATAGCAAATAACTTGTGTGAAACTAATTCGGGGTATGAGGGAAATCGAAATTAGGTTGAGCATAAAGCAAACTTTGCTTCGTTTAGGAATGCGATTAGAAATGGTAAAAGATAAGCGGGAGTGTGCCCTATTGAAAGAGTAGAAGAGTTTTCATCGGAAAAGAGGTTTTACCAATTACGTTAAATTAATGCTTTGGCATGAAAACTTGTCAATCGTAAATGGATTTTTTTTTTTTTGTAATTAATATTATAGAATTCTGTGGCATTAGCACAGCATTTTCCAGCTCAGAGCAGAGAGCAAAAGAAGTTGGCAAAGCGGTGGATGAGGACAAAAACGAGGTACTTTTTAATAGCGACGCAGCGGGAATCTTCGCTTAGCGAAAGCCGAAGGCTTCATACATTTCAAGAACATTAGAGAATTTGACTTCACCGATTACTGCACCTGTAATTAATTGTTTTGAAGCCTACATAGAGGAGTTATATGAAAAACCTCATACATATCTGAACAATGGATGGTATGGAGTTCTATCGCAAAAACTTGTGTCTGTTATACATCACCGATCTTGACGATTTTCGCAGTAGACTTTATTTTATATTTGAAAGTAGTTTACGAAATTGTGCTGTTTGAACAAAGATAACATAACCTCGCAACACCCTACACAAAAAAAAAATAAATCTAAGAAATCAACGGTAATTTTTAGCGACTTAAAATTTAAATTTCTTTGATTTTTGTGACCTTTATGTAAAGTGGGAAACTTTGATTTAATGGTGTATATTGTAGAATGAAGTAAATTTTCATAAATAAAAAAATCTTAACCTCCATCACGTCAGGTCCGGGGTCATTTGTAGGTCAAGTAGGGAAAAATTTATTGAATAAACCTGAAAATTCAATAGAATTCTTATGAATTTGACCTTGGTATGACCTTGAAGAATCAAGTGACCCCCATATTCGGATTCAGCAACAAAAAAAATAACAACAACAAAAATTTTATTTTTATTGCATAAATTTGGACCTCAAATGACCTCGAACCTGACCTCCATAATGGAGGTTAACGGACACCGGATTCGGGTTCAGCGAGTCTAAAACCCCCTATATTAGTATTTTCAGGTTTATTGAATGAATTTTTCCCTACTTGACCTTCAAATGACCTCGAATCTGACATGATGGGAGCTAACAGACCTCGGATTCGCATTCAGCGCGTCGAATAACGTAGAAATATAGAGGTTTGGTTCAATGTGCAGACAATTTTTTTCTTTTTTGAAAACCTGTGTAATTAATGCAAAAAAAGTTTCACGAAAATAATTGTGAATATTATATTAGAACATGCTGTGCAATTTAATTTAATTTTGCTGAAGTTATCATCCAGACCCACCCCAATCCCTTTGTCATCAAAAATAAGCAAACCAAATATGTCTTGGCCACCCATTTGTGTTTACTTAATTACTTAAAAAATAACAAATTTTAGAGTTTAGATATTATTTACAAATAAGAACAAACAATTTCGAGAAAAGTTTCTTAAATATTAGTTTAATTAAGACTGGCAAATAAAGAAAGGCATAAAAACAAAATCAAAACAGCAAATAAAGCAATGAATTACGAAATCACCAGATGTTAGATAAATATGAAATTTTCCAAAAAAAGGCTAATACAAAATTGCTGTTGGACATTTAAAGCTGCTTCAACAACAAAATATTATTTCAGCTGCGGCCAAATAGGTCGAAGCCTGGCAAAAAGGGTCAGCTAGCTAAAATCACTTTGTTTTAAATGCAAACAGAAATTCAAGTAAGCTTTTAAGTAAATAAGAGTGTGTACATATTCGACGGCACACACACACAAATATAAGGCTAGGAAAACAGTGGAGCGACGCGCAAAGAACATCGAGCCAAGCGTCGATTATAAACGCTTAAGTTTCAAAGGGAGCGTAGATTTATGTACTTAAATTAAAATATCTTGTGGGCGGAAACATTAAATTTCATTCGATTTCGACAAAATTTAGTTTGTATTCTCTCTTTTTTTTTTAAGAAACCCTAAATACAAAAATTTGAAGAGGATTGGATCACTATAACGCCCAAAATTCACAAAAAATATAAGGGGGCCCAGTCATTAAATGTGATGGAATTTTTGGTTAATTTTTATTTCCTGCTTTCCACTCTCAGAAAGCAAAGGTTATACTTAAGAATTACATATATGTATGTAGGTGTAAATAAATATCCCCCGCCCCAATATACTTCCATCTGTGCATTTCAAATATGCTCACATTTCTCGCTTCATAAGTATTTTAAATATTTGTTGATTGTCAGACTTTTCCGAATTCGAACCAGCTCCAAATGTCCTTTTTTCACATTGACAGCTGTCCATAGCCACCACCCTGCCATACGTGCAATAACAATTCTCTGGCTTTTTTTTTTTTGGGTGTTTGTCAATATGTTTGACTTAATGCAATGCGACAATTTTCGTAATGTCGAAAATGTAAAATCAATCGCTTCGATGGCATGGTCCACGACGACACCAGCATACCTCAGCCAGCTGAGATGGAATAAGAAAAATAAGGAAAATGTCGCATCACGTAAGGTGGCGCTTGGCGTTCTTCACATCGTTCCAACAACATTTGCTGCTTATTTTCCAACTTTTCTGCACAATGGCGGCTGATTTTGCATAAATTTTATTGAGCTTCACCTTTTTTTTTCTTTTTTAACTTCGATTTTTTCAACATCTCCATTTTCATTATTCTTTCATGCCACTGTCTGGTGTTGGCTGGTTGGTTGGTTCGTTGGTTGGTTCGTTGGTCTTTGCTCTGCAACGACTTGCCATCAACATGGCATCAACTTTGTGGCGTCTGTCGGCGACCGACGTTCAAATACCTTCAGCCTTTAATCTTTTGTTCGCCTCGCGCTGGCGCTGCAATTACTTGGCAAGTTTTCCGGGCAACTTTGGTCTGGGAAGAAAATTTAAAACGTTGATTTTAAGTGAGTAAAACGGATTCTTCTGCGATAGTAATAATAATAGAATTTTAACGTCCTGAAGTTATAACGCAAATGGATTAACCTTTTTTTAACGCCGCTTCCCAATGACAAATGGTTTTATAAGAAGCTTTTTCAAAGCAGAAATACACACGAAGGTTCGCCATTACCGACCGCGGGGCGACCGTTGTTAGAATACAAATTTTCTAATTTAGATATTTCTTAAAACGGTGATCGAACCCAGGTCCTATGGAATGGTATTACGCTCTTCGAACCCCTCAGTCCCAGCGCACAGTGTTTTAAAATTGGCATTTTGAGTTCACAATTCACTGGAGCCTTCATTTTTCACTCAATTTGATAAATTTTTTTTTTTAATGAAAGCTAATAAAATTTCCAAAAGGCCAGTTTTTTATTTTTTTTTTGTAATAAATTTTTTAGTGCAAAGTTCAGAAAAAGTAGCAGTTTTGAAGAAAACTAATTTGTTAAATTTTTTGAATTAATTAATGTCACATAATAAAACCTAAATGAAAACAATTGTAGGGTTCTCTCAAAACGAAAAAAAAATGAAAAAATGTAAATGTTATAAAAAAATTTCATCAATTTTTATTTTTTTTTTGTTTTAATAAAACTTGTGGGTATAAGTTTTATATATCATAATAATATAACAAACGCGTTTATTTCCCATTTAGCATATATACAGTTGTGCTCGAAATATTAGCGAAAAAAAATTATTAAAAATCACCGCAATCTATTAGCCAATTGCCAATTGCACTTTAATGTACTAAAATTTAATGATCTATAAATTATTTTTTTTTTTTAATTTTGGTGAAAAAAATTTTAACGTAAAATTTTTCTTGTAAAACTTTTTTTCGTTTTGGGAAAACTCTACATTTATTTTCAACTAGTTTTTACTATGTAACATTTATTAACTGGAGCAGGATAATCGATTTTCTTCAAAATTGCTACTTTTTCTGCACTTTGCACTAAAAAGTTTTATACAAACAAAGAAAAATCTAAAAACTGGCATCTTGAAAATTTTATTAGCTTCCATAAAAAAAAAGAAATCAAATTGAGTTAAAAATTAAGGCTTCAGTTAATTGTGAACACAAAATGTCAATTTTAGACCACTGTGCCGCGACCGCTCTGCAATACCTCGCTTCAATATTGAATAATATAATTACTTCGGGGTTTTTTAATGTCTAACATCTTTTTTACTTTTGGTAGTTATGCTTTTTATTTTTAAGGTATCCCTTTTCTGAACTTTAAACTTTTTTATTTTCTTTGCCTGCATATATCGACCGCCTGCTACTGGGTTAAGCAGCTTTGCTTTCGGTTAACCTTTTTTAGGTACTTGTTTTTGTTCGCTGTTGTTGCCTTTTTTCATTAAAAGCAATTAATCTAAATGAAACTTTTATCCATCGCTGACGCTAAGCTGCTACTTTGCACATCTGCTCCACATCTTTCAACGCCTGCAATTGATTATGCCTGGCACGGCTTTAAAATTTTTATGCTGACCAACAACTTACAATACCTATATTCTCGTACATACATATATCCGGTTTAAAAGGCGCATACCTGTTGTTGTTGTTGTAGCGGCTACCTTTTAATCGTTGGCCTGCTGCTGAAAGTTAGGTTAACACTTTAGTTCGAACCTTACTCGGTCAAGCTTTAATTTTTTTTGAATAATTATTTATTCTCAACTCACAGGGAAACGCCTTTCCTTTTCAGTTCTGCTTTTCTCCATTGTACTTTAAGGTTGCTTTCCGCTTCCTTTCTGCAGGCATTCTGTTAATGAATAAATATTGAATGAAGCGCCTGGCTACTGCAGCCATTACTGCCGAAGCGTACTATTGTACCAACCTGTCGCACATATTGAAGTGGCAGCTTTAAGTGCTCTTTACTTCGCTGTTTTTTCTCTGTGTTGAATGACAATTTCCTAGAAACTGAAGTGTTGAGATACAGCCATTCACTATTTCTTACTTACTCTCTCTTTATGTTTTTGTTTTCTTATTAATATTCAAGATGGCAATGGAAATTAATTACGTGTTTCTGTTGCCAAAGGAAAAATCTTGCTACTGCTGGAAATATTAGTACATACATTTATGGTAATGGAATAGTAAGACCTGGATTTCTTACTCTAGTTCACGAAAAGTCAGAAAATTATTTAAAATAATTGAATCTAGCAATACACAACCTACTCATGCCATGAAAAAAGGTTCTAATAAAAACCCTTTTGCCATTCGGAGATCGCAGTTGTCAAGGCTATAATAGCCATTATGTCTACAGATTTCATGGGCAGTACGGGGTGGAGAGCTGCTTATTGATGGACCCTGCGAAAATGAACATGCAGAGCTGGGTTTTTATACCTTTCATGAACATGCAAGTACCAGAAGGTGAAGAGATTTACCCTAGAAATTTCGTTAGCTATTTTCAAAATAATCATACAAAGTTGACTGAGAAAATCATTAAGATCGGTGCTTATAAGCTATATCTCCTATACCAAAGTTACCAGTCTTCTCGATATAACTCCATACCTAATGTGACCAACCGTACTTCTTTCGGAAGTACAGTACTTCTTTCGGACCGATGGCATTATACCTGCGCAGCTGAAAAGGGCTTTGAAGGTGTCGTGGAATTGGTTGGATCCTATTTATGCGAACTGCGTGAGGACCGGGTACATCCCCAAGGCTTGGAGGGCAGTCGGCGGCTGTCGTAGAAGCCTAACATTAAGGAAAGGGTAGGAAAGATGTCGGTTGCCTTGTACTGCTATCCGGAAAAAGGTAAGGTCTCTCGTCCAAATGAATTAATTAGCTCTAGCAAACCAGATTTAAGCCAATATTGTTTCTAGGAGCCCTTGTCTGCTGGAACTCACTAGAGAAGGCTACACTTGTAAAACAGGAATTAGCGGAGCATTAGGAACTGCACCTACACTGACACTTAACTTCATATGTTGAACACGGGGCCTGCGGATCTGCCCGCGAAGTCTCTTCTGCCATTTCCAAGTTGGATAAGAAAGCAAAGCGATTGAGTCTGGTGGTAAACGAGGACAAGACAAAGTACCTATCTCCTGTCATCAAACAAACAGTCAGTGCATTTGCGCCTTGGCACCCATGTCACTGTTGAAAATTTCCAGAAAATATATACTTTCGTTTACTTGGAAACCAGCATTAATATCGATAATAACATCCAGCATCGAAATCCAATGTAGAATCACTCTTGCCAACAAGTGCTACTTTGGACTGAGTAGGCAATTCAGGAGTAAAGTCCTCTCTCGACGTATGAAAACTACTCTCTATAAGTCACTCGTTATGTCTGTCATGGCTAAAAATCCTTTTGAGATTTTCTTATGGGAAGTGTAAGCTCTCATTTACTTTTGGTTTCGTCAAATACGTAGAACCTTGTTCACTGTGTTATCTTTGCAATTTATTGGAAGTATCCTTCTTTCAGACAGGCATACTATAAATCTTTGCGGCGGATAGCAGTGCAAGCAGTGTTTCCCAAACGTTAAAGACTTTCGGCTTCAACAAATACTAGGACGAAAAAATCTTCGAGACCTTTAAGAAAAAACAAGAAAAGCGACCGATATTCGGTAGTAATTGGCACTCCTCTTTTACATACATAATTTTTAACCGACTTTAAAAAAGGAGGAGTTAGTGAAAAGTGCGAGAATTGCTTTCTTTTTATGTTTGAAAATTAGGTGATATTGAATTCCATACCTTTTATTATACAGTGTAAAAGTATCTCTGTACTGCTTTAAAACCTCCCGCACACACACTTTTTGTGTCATTTTCACCTGTACTGCGTCAAGGTTACGCTCGTAAACGTACATTATTATTGTGAAAAAAGATGATACGGCAGATAGATATACACAACTACACATAAAAATTTACAACACATATACCCACTGGGAAAATAGGTAAGCACCTTGCGAGGTAAGCCATGTTTTCTTTCAGTTTTTAGTACCAAAATTGTCATCATGGCCAATGTCATCTACTAGTAAAGGGCAAAATGAACACCTCCGAAGACACATTACGTTGTCAGTTGCAAAATAACGTGCAGCCGAAGTTATTTCCAAGCACCGAACTACTCCGAGCGACTGCTCTGCATTACACGTAACTTACTTTGTAAAGCGGCTCAGAAGTATGTCTGACACCAAATGTACATTCTAAATTCCTACTTACATAAGGCGGCCATGCCTTTGTAAAAGTAAGGGACGTTCGGCAGGGAAATGGTAATGACTGCCAGGGGAAGAGTAAGTTGCTAATAAGGTATTATTACGTGGTCCTAATTCCCACTGGGTAACTCTCATAAAGAAGACAAACTGAAAACTTTCACTTAGCGCCGTGTCAGTTTGGGAGGCTGGTAGGTGGAATTGAAAATTTTGAGAATATGTGCTGTGTACACACAAAAGCGCAAAAAAGTATATAACTGGGCGTTTAGCGCCAATACATTGATAAAGTTAATGGCGCACTGTGGTTCCAAACGCAATTCTAGCAGAAAATATGTATATCGAAAGAACGACTCGTTCCAAGTGAGCTTGTAAACGTCTAACAGCCGTCCAGATTACCTAGGTAAGAGGATTGTGACCAAAATAAAACATTTTGAAGCTTTTTATTCCTTCACAGTTAATTGAAATAAATCGTCACTAGACGCGAATAAAGAGGTGCGAGTAGTTTGACTTCAAAAATTGACGCATGAAAAAAAAAATACGAAAAAATTCGCTTATAAAGCATGCACAGATGGCAGCGTTAATCTGGATCAATTCGTTAATTCGGAATTATCTCGGGAATTAACTGTACTTGATCCGGTTTAAGTCCTAGAGTTAGGATAGTGATAACATGCTAAACTAGCATGGACCCCTTTTATCGCTTTTAATCGGTAATTAAGTCACCAAGCTACTTCAAATTGGAATACATTTTCAAAATAGAATAAAAACTTATCTATATATTAATATGCTAACGAAATCCCATACAAATCTCTTCCTCCCTACTGCTCCTGTGTCTCTTAACCGATTTGAATGATTGATTTTGTTCGAAAGGTGTTTCAAAGAGGAGCTAATCTCGAAAATTTCATTTATGGTCCGATTTGCTTCAAATACGCACATCAACAAGAAATACACCTGCGAAAAATGGACCCGATGGGTGGCTTCAGAGCCGAGATGTTCCAATTTTTGTATGAGCCTATAATTTATGCTTTGGTTTCACCATCTACATCTACAATATATTAATGAGAGTGCCTCTATTCGCACGTTACCAGTGTCACCAGTGTGGTCAGTGTTACCAGCGTGGCCAGTGTTGCCAGTGTCACCAGTGTGGCCAGTGTCACAGTGTCACCAGTGTGGTCAGTGTCGCCAGTGTAAAATTAAAATAGTAATTAAAGCGACCGGCGTTACTCTTTTTATTACTTCTCTAGGCTTGAATTAACTATTATTTTAGAGCGAAAAAAATATTTGGTTTCTAATTCTATTATTGCTAATACTATTATCGCTTATTCGAACGTCGATATACCGAACACTACAAATGTAATAAAGAAATACGAATTAGCACAATCGTGCGTGCCGGAATTCGTTTGGTTCGGCGTTTTAATGCAGAAGATATGAATTATTTCCGGCTAGAATGCCATTTAGTACCACTGTGTGGCGTTGGTAATGGTAGGTAACGGTTGGGGGCACTACTTTTGCAAAGCTAAAAACATTAAAAGTATGTCACGCACTAACAAACCAACATACATACAACCATTTTAACACTCACGCAGACGTGTGTACATACTTACCTATGTATGTGTATATAATTTTACCAACAAAATGCCCTACATATAAGCCCGTTAAGTTGTTGATACGGTTTTTTCAGTATGTATGTATGTAACTATGCAAGTAAGTGTGTGTGTGTATATGCATTTGTTGGCCAACATGCTCGCTTTTGAGCGCACGCAAGTGCACTTCGGTGTCTGTAAGTGCATGCATTTGTTGGTCTCACTCTTCGTAAGTGCTGCGCCAACGGCAGCATCAACCCACTCTTTCCCCCTTTGCCACGTACACCTTTCATGGCTGCGCACTTTTACTTTGTGCTGCTGATTTACTACTTGTAGAAATGTATGTAAATGTTATATATATATATATATATATGCATGCGTGCTAGTAACCCACTTTGGAATTAGTATAAAGTTTAAAATATTTGAAAATATATTCTTTAAACAGGCGTGTAACTTTATAAAGGCGTACATACATGAGTACGTATGTATATATGTATTTATGTAGATATGTATATATGTGTGGGGCGTTCCACACCAAAACGGACTGGGTTCACACTTCATGTGTTTGATTTGTTTCAAATTTTTAAGGTTGATGCATAAACATAAATAATAAATAAATATGAAAATTTAGCTTGATTAATACAGTTTTAAAAACTTTACAGCACAAAAATAAAAACAAGTCGATTTAATAGTTTTCCAAATATCACGAGAACGGAGCGAGGAAAAAATTAAAAAAAATCACATATACACACATCCAAATTCTCTATGAAAAGAAACATTTAAAAAATAGTTTTTTCTTGACAAATTTTTCACATACAAATTTTTTGGTAAAAAAAAAAATAGTTTTTGAAAATATGCCATCTCAAAAAAAAAATTTAAAAAATCACATGGTAGCTCTGAGAATTGCACAATATTTAAGTATAGTATTATGGGGCATACTCTACAATAATTTGAGTTATGAATTTTTTTTACACCGAAGTTGAGTAACTATTATAATTTTTTTAAATTCTTTTTGAGAAGGCATATTTTAAATAACTAATTTTTTTTACCAAAAATTTGTATGTGAAATTTTTTTTTAATATTTCTTTTCATAGATAATGTTGATGTGCGTATGTGTGATTTTGTGCTGTAAAGTTTTTAAAAATGTATTAATCAAGCTTCAAATTTCATTTTCATTTATTATTTATGTTTATGCATCAACCCTAAAAATTTTAAACTAATGAAACACATGAAATGTGAACCCCGCCCGTCCCGTTGGTATGGAACGCCCCATGTACATTTAAATATGTACGCGCATACATACATACATATCTACAAATCTACGTGCGCATTTCTATATGCATTTACTTTTAGTTCAAAGCCGCATAAAATCGTCATCAGCTAGCGAAAGTTTTATAATCAGAATCTAAATGGATATATGTACAGTACACCTACGTAAGTACACACATATGTACACACGTAAATATATGAGAATGCTTGTGTACAAGTGGCAATCGGATGCTTTCACAACAAAGCCGAAAATTCAACTTTAAATTGTTTGTTGCTCTTCCTTTTACATTTGAAATTTTATTTTTGTTTTTTGTTTTCAAATTCATCCCATACATATTTACTTTTACTTTTGCTTCTAACTTCCACGTTTAAATTTTCCATTTTCGCATTTTGACATGATTTTAATTACTTTCAAGTGAAGTTTGACCTTTCACTTATGACTCGCATAATTTTGCTCAGTTTTGGATAACAGCAAAACAGGAAAATAGTTTTTATGGTAATGAGTCACTTTTTTGGCACGAGAGTATGTATGCGTACGCAAATTACGATTTTTCCATATTAATTATAATACCCAATATATTTTAAGACTTCGGCCAAAATATTTCAGACAAATTTTGAAATTTACTCGATCTATGTAGACTGATTCTAAAATATGTTGATCGGAAAACCTCATTGTTTTGATTCCAATGTTAAAAGTTTCTAGTAACTAATTTTATTTATACAAAACTCAATTTTTGGAGATATGAAATATGGAATATTCAGGACTATTTCAGAACTAGTTTGTGACTAATAAGGAACCATTTTGAGATCATTCCTGGTCCGGAAATGTTTTAGAGGAAGACTTAAAATATAATAAATTTTATATTTCCTAAAACCAAGAACATTTTTTTTTTAGTTTTATATTTCCGAAACACAGTATTATTTTTCCAAAAAGAGTTGCCACCTGTTAAAAAATGTATTTCAAATTATTTATAAGATAAATCAATTATTACAACATACTTATGTGTAGATCGATATGGTTTTGAAACGGCTTCATTTCTCAAATATTTATAGAAGGGTTGCCACCTATTTACAAAAATAAATTGAATGTATGCTGTAGGTAAATGAATTACTACTACATAGATATCAATCAAAATGGCTTTGAAAAACTTTATTTCCAAACTACCTATAGGAGGGTTGCCACCTATGTACTAAATTAAATTTGTATCTAGATAATCAGATAATTTAAATATGTGTTCTAATACAGGTGACAGACGAACGAAGATTTAAAACGGTTTTAATGTGAAATTATTTTGAACAGTGTTACCACCTGTTTACAAAGTTAAACTGAATGCTTACGATGGGTTAAATGAATTATAATTATATGGGTATCAATCAAAATGGCCTTGAAAGATGAAAGATGTTGTGGTTGGAAATACTTGGGAGAGAGTTGCCACCTGTTAACAAAGTTTAGGTTTAATAGATTAACTCAATATAGATCTCAATCAAAATTCTTTTGAAGAGATTTTATTTCTAAGCTACACGTCGGAGAGTTGCCACCTATTTTAAAATTTAAATTCAACTTGAATTTATTCTATGTTTAAGATTAGGCACAGCCCGCAGTACTAGACGAAAGCGCTGGACTGGTTTCGGATTTGAATACCTTTTCTAGTAAGAAAATTATCTACTCATATCCGAAAACAGAAGGAATATAATTTTTGGCAAGCAATGTATAAGGCCATACAGCAGTAGGAAGTATGTACATAGTTGCTTCACTAAATACGTGGAGATTAAAGTGTTTTTTACTTTACCAATATCTATAGACAAATGTATATATTACTAGTAAGTGTGTGTGTATTGTGTTCATATAAATGTAGTTTAACACACAGAAATGGTCCAATGGAAGCTTAGGTATGTATCTCTGGGGTCAGAATACTTCCGCTGATATGATAAAATGCTTCCGTTGCTATATCCTTTGCACAGCACGCATGCAATTTATTGTAAGCATGTGTGTATGTAAAAGGAGAAAAGTTCGATAGCGCTATCTCATGCCAAACGTGAGCAACTATATAACAGTGATGACGCACGCACATTTTGTTGCAAATGGGGCTCCTGACAGCAATTTCTGTGTAATGTTCATAACATCAGCATCCAACAAATGTAACAACTGCCAAAGAAAACGCAAAACTATGGTGCGAGGGCACTATCAAAAAAAAATAATAATATAATAAATAAAAAATCACGGCGCTAATATGCACACTGGGAAAGGAGACCTCCTTCATAGCTGCCATTGAAAAGAAAAAACCAAAGCTTTTAGACCGTTAGAGTGGGTCAAGTGTTTTCCTAAATATATCTACTACTTATTAGAAAATGTACTTTGTATGTAAGAAAATGCACAACTCCGTCAACAAAAACTGCCAAAAATCAACGGTTAGTCCTAACTACTTTAAACTTGCACTTTATAGTAAAAAAATTGAACGAGCTACAAAAATGTATATTCAAACTGTTTTTGTTTGTCAAAGAATAAACAATTAGGTGGATCACAATCTATCATAGGTATCGTACTGTCGAATTTCGTAACGTTTTTAATGGCTTAATAAATTTTTGGAGGACTTGAAACCAAAACCAACTATTTTAAATTTTATATAAATACTAGCTTGTACACGTGGGTTTTACTACACGTTTTTATATAAATTCTCACACATAGGCCAATAATAGTAACGCTGTGATAACATATGGAATACCAATCCCTTTCGGTATCATGAGCTTTACCATTGGCTAAATGAGTCGTGTGATCTCTTGAATATCTTTCAAATGGAGCAATTGATATACCTGCGATGATCTCTCCTTGTTAATTCGCCACTTTTACAATTCGTGGTAATATTTATGAACTGATTTCCAGGTAGATGCAAGATCGCATGATCATACATGAGGGCGTCAGACAAACTCAACCCCATCCTTCATTTAGACATCTGAAAACTAACCACACGGGGTTTCTATACATCTCGGCTGCAGCGCCATCCATTGGGTCCATTTTCTCCAAAACCATTGCTTACCATTGCTAAATGAATACGTGTTATGAATTTCAACCTCGACTCAAGCGGCACTCATCGGGTCAATTTATATCAAAAGAATTTTGCATAATACAGCTTCCTTAAGCCTCTTTCTTTTGACGCCCATATTGCAATATTCACTTTTTCTTATCAATTTACTTAAACTTCAATTTTCAAACAGGTGGCAACTCTCTAACTTTTTTCCTTCTATGCTTTAAGTTAGACCTCTTGCAATACATCCGGTGAAAACTGCATTCAAATCCAAACATTCGTTTTTGAGTGATGCGCGTGCAAACATACAAACAGACAGACAGACAAAGTTGTTTATTCCTCCATCGGTTTTCATCGTTAGTAGCTTGATGCTTTTTTGACAAAAGAACAGGCTTTAATGTGAATGAAAAGGTACAATATATTTCTTAAAATTCGATTTTTTTTTTTTTTAATTTAAATATCTTGGGAAAATTACCTGATCTGGAAAAACATACCCATATTCTACGATCCAATGTTACATATTTCAAAACTTGAGATTTTGCCTACAGTGTAATTTGAACTCTTTGATAAATTTTGTTTGAAAGGACTAGAGTATAAAATTTTATAGCATATTGCATTTTAGTAAAATATAAAGTGTAAGCTTGAAGTAACTAGAATTATCGTTGATTTTGGTGAATTTTCTTGAACGCTTTGCTTCTTTTTACCTCGTAAAGAAATGAAAAAAATAGCCAACATCTTCATTAAAAAAAAAAAGCCAAAACTGAAATTTAATTTATAGCCACTATTAACTTGGAACTTATTATACCAAAATTTAATGTCCTACAAAACTGCGAACCTATTTTTTTTTAATTTTTAGGAAACGGTAAAATTTTTAATGCAAATTTTAAGATTTTTTTTTAACTAAAATAAATCTGGAAATCTGATTTTTATAAGTTTTCACAACAGCGAGTTCATGTAAGGTGAGTTAGTTCGAGCTGAGATAAGGTGAAATAAGTGTGGTGAATTAATATGAGTTAAAGAGAGTTGAAGTGAGGTGTGGTAAGTTGATATTATATCTATCCCTCCTCCAACGTATACAACTTTTTGGAATAATTCAACCACAGCGCCACTTATTGCGTAATTTTTAAGTACAAATATTTCTTTTCAATTGCCAAATTGTTCAACGATCCAATTATACGCAAAATCGGAAGTTAAATGCAATTTATAGAAACCCAGCACCGCCTACCGACCAAGTTTACGGTCGGAATATTTCTTTTCAAGGTACATACATATATTCCAAATATGGGGACATACAATGTACAGAAAATTGTATCAATTTGTGAAATCGTGCAGCTCTGAACACATCGAAAACGACATCGCCACACGACACTATCTAAACGCCTTGTCGCCGGCGACATGATTTTTTTGAAAGCGGCAGCGACACATGAATTTGTTTGAGTTCGATATAAAAGAAAAGGAAGAATCTTATCTGTCGCTAGAAAAAGAGGTAATAGATCCAATCTGGCCACAGCTACATTTTTGGCTAATCGCAGTGTTGCCGTGTCGTCGCCAAAATAATTATCTACATGAGAGTACGTGTTAAAATAATATGACAGCTGTGGTCCGTAGCCCATCGTATCCAATGTGTTCCAAGCTTGACGCCTCAAATTTCTCCTTTTTTTTTTTTGGCAACAAAAACAAAAATATTGTGAATTGTTTCATCGAAAAACTTCCCACACAGAAGTTCCAAGATATCAAAATTTTTTATTTTTTTGTAACAAATGTGTGTGCGTGTGAATGAAATTTGCATTTTTAGCTAACAATTTAGCAGTAAAAGCTCAAATTATTACCTACTTTCTGCTAGCAACACCCGAATTTTATATGCGTCTATATAGATGCCAACGACGATGCGGCAACACACGCGAGCGTACTTACAGCAGAATAAATATATACGTACATAGTTACATAAATATATTCATGAGCGCGTAAAGCTGCGGGTGTTAAAAAGAGCAGTAAAGTCACAGTAAGCAGCTGAGATACATATACATATATAACTAAATAAATACGAAAAAAGCACACAAAAAACTTAAAGCAGAATAATAGAGAAACAAAGAAAAAAATAAGCCAATTGTGCTGCTTAAACAAGGCATGTAAATCCGCCAACAAAAGTTGAAACGCAAGCCAACTAAAATGCTTGTAAATTTGTGTGTTTGTGTAGAGATAACACGTACAGGTGGGGCGAGAAGGAGAAAATGCTTTAGTCAAAGCAACAATGTATGTTTATGTGCGTTGTGCACTTTTGTGTGTATTATGCCCCCATATACATATACATACATATGTACATATAAGAACATGCAAGTCAAGGCCAAACGCAGAAACTGGCATCTTAAATATATATGTATTTATTACACTCCTCCTTACGTATGTATGTATGTACACACCGCTTTAAATTTGTGCTTAGAAGAAGGCATTTCTGCTGCCAGCAAGTCTGGCATTGTGTTGAGGTGTATAAAACAGTCTAGTAAGAAGCAATGTGCATTTGAGGACTCACCTACATATGTCGGTATAGAGTACATACATGCATGAGAAGACGACGACAAAAGCCCAGCAAAGCGAAAACTTCTAATAAAAATGTAAATTTTTTGCCGCCCGATGTGTTAAGGGTTTCGACCCCTCCACTCACACATTTTCACATGTTTGTCATATAGTTAGTTGTTGTACATGTTTTTACTTTAGTAACGGCAACGACTTTAAAAAACTATGAAAGCGGTGTCAAATGAAGAAAAAAACTCTGGCGCTTATCGTTCTTTAAACTCTTTACATATACAGTGACTCAACCAAGTGACCACGTGCTGATTTTTTTAATGGTTTTAAATATAATTTTTTTTTATTATTCTTCTATAGCAATATTGTTCAAGCTTATATATATAAAATTTGGAAGAATTCAAAAAATTTGTATCAAAATTTCCATTTTGCACTTTTTCCATATAAGTATAAATTTCTTATCAAATATAATGCGGAGGGATCGCTCGCCACAAGTTTCAAAAAATAGAGGCCAGTTTCTGTAAATTGCACTTGTTATATAAAAAACGCAGAGGCAGACTACAAAAAAGAAAATCTCAAAAGTCAGGGCGATTTTCTGAGCCGGATGAAACTTTAACTTCATTAGACTAAAATTATATGGGCTATAAAATTTGCATACCCAAAAATGTTCTAAAGACTCAGATTAAAGAGTTGAAATTTTGATGAAAATTTATTGAATTTTCCTAAATTTTATATAAAGGTTGTTTTATATGATTTTGATTAAAGCTTGGAAAGCATTTTTTAGAGAAATAACAAAAAAAATTTTACTTTAACATTATTATGAAAATTAAAAAAAAAAAAATCAACACGTGGTCACTTGTTTAAGTCACTGTACATACAAAATATGAGTGAGGAGGTCCTTTAGCGAAGTCATTTTTGGCCGGTGGTCGAAAGATCTTCTACAGCTGGCTACATGCCTGCTATCGATTCTTACAAGTATTCTGATCAGACAATCTCCTTGAGGAAATCATGCATTACGACCTTACTTATATCGTCACAGGCTACTGCGGCGATAGCTTTTTGTGATATGATGTGGAATTATCTATGTTCTTCCATCTCAGCCGCCCGGGTTTCGCTGGGCTAGATAGTAAACACCTCGTCTTGTATTCTATGAACTTCAGACGTATTCAAATCAAGAGCCTTATGGTCTGATTATAGCAACTTAACGTAACTTACATCTCTCTCTGAAAAATTGTGTTAAATAGGTGTTGCTTATAATTGAACAGCCGAAACTTAACGTAACTTAATGCCACATCGAAATCTGTTTCTCTTTGATTCTCTAAGTTCTACGCTCCGTTAAGCTAAGTTAAGTTTCCAAAATCAGGCTTTTAGTGTGTTAGGAACAGAAAAGCTAATTCAAAAAATGTTCTTTCGGAAAAAAAATTGAAACTTTAAAGCACCGATGGGCAGGCGGACTCACCACACGACTATACAAAATGTATCGAGAGCTTTAAAGAGCTTTGCCCGCGGGCAAGCTGGTGCCTATCACCGCTTTAAAGCCATGTGAACCATAATTCTACCCCCCCTTCATACACTCACAAACTTTTTCCACTGGTATATTCGGTCTTGTTCCGTATATATCTATGTATTCATAACTATGTGAATATGTTTGTGTTATTTAACTGACTGCATGAAAATAATTACAACGGAACATTGAAATCTCTTTCCTACAAATGTCACTTAGGGTATATTGTTATGTTGACGAAGGTACTCACACACCAGCCCATTATTTACTCATTCAGGTGGACACTCATGAATACTTTAGTCACTTCCTTATTTTGTGTAGGAACTAGGTGTATACCCAGTGAGAAAAAAAGGTAAAGTCTGGGAGTGCAAAAAGTAATGGATAGCTCCTTTAACCTACGCACGAAAAGATGCAAGAATTTACTAACTAACTAACTAACTAACTAACTAACTAACTAACTAACTATATGTAGATTCTATAAATAGAATTTAAAAAGTAAATAAAAATAAAAATTAAAGTCCGTGCCACAGGCTGAACAACACAACACGACAACCGAAGACGCATCCATTCGGCTAAAGCAGCTGTTGACATAACGTGAAAAAAAACATACTTGTGTTAGTTTTCAAACTTTTTGTTTTGTTTTTGAGTTCAAAGCTACACATCCTTCGCTCGCTTACATTGCGATGTATCTTTTCGTTCAATTGTAATTGTTAATCTTCGCTTGATAGAAAAAGGTAATGCATTCTCATCATTTTTTCCACTGGGTACATATTTACACATACATATATGCATAGTAGATTAAATACACAGTGACGCACATTTTCATAATTTTGCTAACGAGGAGCTCAGCAAGCACTCAAACCTAACTCAAGTACATGTGTATGTATGTATTTTTTGTAGTTAACTTTAAAGCTTAGACACTTAGTACTGATCACGTTACCACTTTAGCTGTGTTCACTTTGTACGCTTGTTGCTCCGTCATATGTAACGATGTGGAGTTTCATATTATGTATTTGTTTTAAAATTTGCTGAATAATTAAAAGCTCTTCGTCGAGGTCCTTTGCTATGTCCAATTCATTTTTTGCATGCTTAAGTTGGCATTGGGTAACTTTTGTGTTCGGGTTTTCAGAATGCGGACACTCACATCGTAGTGTGTGCGCTGGTAAATATGTATATATGTGACCTGGTCTACGGAAAGGGGGCTTAGGTGTCAAAAAATCATTTTCACTTTTTGGTTGATTCGGATGGAAGATGAGATGCTTTTCACTTTTAACAGCTTTTTCACAGAAAACTAGTTTTCGCACGTAAGCTCCCTTTTCGTAGACCAGGTCACATATATAGATGTAAACGTACTATATAATTTATAGCTGCGTGTAGAGTCGCATTTGATCATTCCCTTACAAGTACATAACTACATACTTCTTTTTGTGTATATATGTATATACATAATATATATATGTATGTAGGGCGTTCCATACCAAAATGGGGCGGGGGGGGGGGGGGGNCACTTCATGTGTTTTTAATTGTGTCAAATTTTTAGGGTTGGTGGATAAACATAAGCAATGTACTATACAATAATTTGAGTTATGAATTTTTTTTTACACCGAAGTTGGGTAAAATGAGTACATAATAATATTTACAAATTTTTAAAATTTTTTTTAGAACTTTTTTGACGCAGTCCTTGTAGCCCATTAAATTTTAGAATAATAAAATGCAATTTTTAAGCTACTGCAAAATTGCGTTGATTTTTAATATTGTTTATATTGACGGTTTTTGCACTTTTTCTTATAGAATTATAGAAGAAAATGCGCAAAACCGTTTTCAAAGTAAACTAAAAAAAAAAATTTACGTCAGTTTTGCAATCGCTTAAAACTTGGAATCTACCATACTAGAATTTTATGGGCTACAAAACTGCATACTTGAAAACAATTCTAAAAAAAATTTTTAAAATTTTTAAACTCGTAATGTTCTCATATTACTCAACTTCGGCGCAAAAAAAATCATAACTCAAATTATTGTAGAGTGAACCCCATTATACTATACTAAAATATTGCGCAGTACTCAGAGCTACCCTTGTGATTTTTCAAAAAATTTGTCAAAAAATTTGTATGTGAAAAATTTTTCAATAAAAAACAGTTTTTTAAATATTTATTTTCATAAAGAATTTTTATGTGTGTATGGATGATTTTTTTTTAAAGTATTTTCTCGCCTATTTTCGAGGTATTTGGAAAACTATTAAATCGATTTGTTTTTGTGCTGTAAAGTTTTTAAAAACGTATTAATCAAGCTCAAATTTCATATTTGCTTATTGTTTGTGTTTTTCCATCAACCCTTAAAATTTTAATCAAATCAAACACACAAAGTGTGAACCCCGTCCATTTTGGTATAGAACGCCCGCCCCATGTATGTATATTTATACACTCGTTCATTGTTGCCGCCACATTGTGATGCTTTTATTGTTTTACTAAAGATTAAGCTTTGCATCGGCTGTGTGCGTGTGTGTATTCATGTTCTATAGAAATAAACAATTTGCTCACTTTCTCAGCGAGCAAGTTAACTGTGCTTTAAATGACTAAATAAACAAATATACCAACAGGCGCATACGCACTTACGTGCACGACCGTCAGTTGAGTATACTTATGTATGTACATTAGACTGGGTCACGAAAAATAGTTTACAAAAACCTCCGTCGCTTTAGAGCTTAGTTTGACAGGAGTAACTGCGATATTAGAAAATTTACAGCCAAAACGAAACTACTACTTGCTTCCCAAAATAAGTTAACCGCATGCCACGGCGTATGAGTGACAACTACGCTTAAACTTCCTAAGCACAGCTGTACAAATTTGGATTTTGAAAATGAGTTTTTGAATGAAAATTTGAAAATGAATTTATCGAATTTTTATTTTTTTTTTTAATAAAAATAGTTCCTTGAAAAATTTTTTGAAAAAAATTATCTCAGATGACAAAACAGTTAGAAACTTAAAAAATCTACATAAAAATATTTAAAAATATTTTTAGCGGAATCGTAATGAGATTTTAGATGCTGTTTTTTAAATTTTTTAAAAATTTTTTTTTAAGAAAAGCTTAAATAACTGGACCAAACTCCATCTCCAATCTTAATATTTTCCCGAAATATTTTGGTGGATGTCTTCATATATAATAGATTTTGTAATTCCGGCAGAAAACACGCAACTTTTTTTGATGATGCAGTCTAATGTGAATACATATCAAGTGATCTAGGAACATTTATGCATCAAAAGGAAATTTTTGAAAAAAGTGTCCTTACATATTTTTGGCCGTTAGGGCTCGATATGTGAAAATTGCGAGTTTGACGGAAAACTAACTCACGCACGATCACGCCAGCAAAAATTGCAGTCACGCACGATCACGGAAGTTGCGTGATTTTTCTCTAAAAACCGCTGGCGTTCACGCGTGAAAAAGCTTGACACGACATGTCATGTAGAAATTCACGTCTTTTGCCCATCTCTCATTCCAAACTTTGCATAAGTGTTATGTAAATAATCAACATCAACATTTAGAGGTGCCGCCAAAGTAAATTATCAAAGTCGATGTAACTTTTCTGTTTACTAATTTTTTGTTAAATTATAAGGGAAGAAAATCATGGCTAAATTAAGTGTAAAGTTTTTTGAAAAATAAAGTATTTTTGAGCGGAATTTAATATGAAATATAAAAATTTAGTGGACTAAGGTGGAGCCAATGGATTTTAAAAACATGTAAAGCACTTAAGATATTATTTAAGTGATATATCACACTTTAAAATCGAGTCATAAATCAGGAAGAATTTTTAATTAGGGCTCGCCAAGGATGAAAAGTTTTCAAAGTATCTGCAAACTATTTTTTCTTCTATGATAACCAACCCAGTCTAATACATAGTACCTATATGTGGAATGTATATATGTATGAGTACATATGTATGTATCTTGTATGTTTGCCTTTCAACAAGGCACCAAAGGAACTGTCTTATTGCTCGCCAGCGACTGACTGCTTGACTACATACCTAACAAAGTGTCTAACAAATGTGTCGGTAAATCATGAAAATAATATGTATATAACTTTGTAAGTATTTCACATGCTTTACTACGCCACGTTCGAGTTTGTTTACACAATGGCATATTAGCAACGCTTTCGCTTTTTTGGATTTTTTTTGTTTTTTGAAAATATATTTAAAGGCGGATATCAGTACAACGCAGTAAATTGAAACAAAAAAAAAAGTGTCCTCAGAACAATGACATAGGCTTTTTGTTCACGCTTTTCGCTTTTCCAATGTCCACGATAGAATTAATACATTCGTGGAAGTGTAAAACAAAAGCTTACAAAACAAATGTTTGCTCCAACTTTGACATATTTAGCATTCGCTTTCATTGCAACATAGATATCTACCATAAATTAGTGGCGACCATAAATCTCCGTCCGAATGAATGCTGCTCCAAATACAAATACGCCAAATTGCAGCAAATGGATAATGGCGCAACTACCCTGCAAAAATCGCGACTACTCCATGCATGCGTGTAAAGAGTACTCCCTAAGGACCAAAGAGTACTCCAAAATTAACCACAATTCATATAAAAAATATGGTCCAATTAACATTGCGATGTCCTAGGGCAGGACCATATACTCCATCCCTGCATTACATCAGAGTAGCACAAAACTACTCCAACATATTAACAATGGCATTGTTGTTATATTTTTTCGTTTGTACACGCTTTTGTTCTTCACTTCTCAAATGCTTTTTCGAAATTAATAAAAACCAAGACAAAAATTAAAAATTACATGTTGCCTCTGACGGTATTCGAACCCGAACATGCTGGGAGCTAAGAACTAACAGCGAGCATCTCTACACGTTCAGCTACAGCCAGACATGCAAATGTGCTTTCAAATGCTCAACTTGAATCACGTTTCGTTAAAACACGAGCAGTGATCGGATAACAAACAATAAGCTGGCGCAGAGACACGAGTTGGTCCGCTACAGCATGACAGAGGAACACTTTTGTAAGTACTCCAATTTACCACAAATAGACTACATGGTCCAACGATTTTTGCAGGGTAGCTGAATAATTTCAAATGGTGCAACGCCAATACTTTTTGTTTGTTTTGTCACCATTTCGCTACATACATATGTATATGTATGTAGGTATGTACGAGTTTGTTTGCTAGTTAGTTTGGCTAAATACTTTGCTCGTTTGCATTTGTTTTTTTTTTTTTGATATTTATTTAATTTCTTGTTCGCATGATTTACTTTGCTTTAATGTTTCAAGTTATCTGAAACAAAAAAAAAACATGGACCTAGTTATATTTTTTTTTGTTTTTTTGTGATTTTGTTGGGCAGACATTTCTTTTTTATCGGCTACGTGCCACCGAAAATGAAAGCGACAGCATATGCAACAACAATTGAAAACGCAGCTATAGCAAAATGCGACGATTGGAATCGAAGCGTGCGTCCTCTTTTACTCCTTTTGTACGCATTTGGTGCGCTTTTTGTTGTTGCTATTATAGTTGCATTTGCTTTTGTCACTGGCTTATATTTATTTGCTGAAATAACTATTTCCTTATTTTTTTTTTTTTTTTTGCTAAGTTTTGCACTGTTTCACACTCTGTTAATTATTGTCCTCTCTATGCTGCAGTTGACAACTTTTAATCTTTTTTATTGCACGACCGCATAATTTATGTATCGTTATTACACATTCTAGATATATCTATTGTGTTTTTGTTTCTGCAATTTTATCTGTGCATTTTTGTGTGTGCGTTCTGTAGAGCTATTTTATGTATTTATTTGTTCTTGTGCTCAATTCATTGAATTTGTTGGTAAGTATTCGATTTATTTGCACAGCGTTCTAATTAATTTTTGTTATTGTTTTTATTTGTTTTAGTTATTTGTTTCTGTCTTTGTTGGTTTTAGCTTTTTCTCGCTTTCACAAATACTTAATCACAGCCATTATTTACATTTGCAATTTGTAATGAAAATTATCAAACAAATATGGAGAAGTTAGAATGCATTAATTGCATTATTTTTTTTCTTGTTAAACTAAATTTTAATTATAATAAAATCAATTATGGCGCATAAGTATGTTTTTTTGAAATGTGATAAACAACAAAGGCTCTACGCTAAATAAATTTGCTTGCCTTTGGCGTTTATGCCCACTGGTTTATAGCTACGCTTAGCTTTTGTAACCCGAATTTATATGGAAGTCCACACGTGGGAGGGTTACCACCTCATACAAAATAAAATTCAACTTTATTCATGGAATAAGACGCACATTTTTATTACAAAAAGTGAACGTGGCAACCCACTATTTTTGACAATATTTCTAGATTAAAGTTCTCAAAAATATCTCTCATTTGACATCCCTATTAATTGTGGCAACCCTGTTTAAAAATATCTCTGAATTGTGGATTATCTTGATCTGAAATACTACGTTTTATTTAATTTATAGATAACCCCGAATAGGTGGCAACCTTGTACCAATATCTCCAGGGGTAGCACCCATCTAGATAACCTTAAAATTAAAAAAAAAACATTATCTGAATACAACATTTTATCAAAATCCTTAGAGCCAAATTTTTACTAGAACTTACCGTTAAAATAAAAAAAAAATTTTCTAAAGCTACTGCGAACTACATACTTGAACTTTGGTAGAGTCAGACTGCTCTTCGCCTTGCTTAACAAAAAAAAAATAGATTTTTTAGATAGGACTCAACAATGAGACAAACTTGAGATATATTGAGAAATGCAGTTGTTCAATACTTTTGTTGTTCGAACACAGCATGAATGCAGTTCACAAACCTGTGCACTTTTTCGATTGTACTGAAACCGAATTGGTAATTAGGTGTAATTTTTCGTCGTTCTATTATTTAGTGACATCAATCTCTTGAGAAAAAGTGTTTCGAAAATTTTGGATCCGATGGGTAGCAAACTGACCCGCAAATGTACTTGCCTTTTCGAGATCACGTTTAGCCCACTGGTTGTTTGACTCAGAGCTTTTATTTAGGCGTAGTTGTGTAGTACATTTGGTAAATTACCAAATGAAAAAATCCTTATAAGAAATTTTAATAATGCCATAGCTGGTGGTACAAATGTCTGCTATAAATATTTATTTGTGGCAAGCCATTAGCTCGCCTCCTCACCTGTCACTTGCACACTTAAGCGTTTCAATATCGGCACTTGACAGTTGACATATAAATATTAATGTATGTACATATGTATGTATGTATGTAGCTCTAACATGAAATTGGTCTTGATGTGACACACAGCAGCCGTGCTATGGCCACGGCCACCCACTGTGCAACTGAAAAAGATTAAACCAGCTAAGAACATCGCACAGCACACTCGCTCCACGTGCTACCCGTCACCACTGGATATGCATATTTGACAGTATTTACCAGAATCGGTCGGCTGCTTTAACGGCGTACAGTG
Organism: Rhagoletis zephyria; assembly: GCF_001687245.7. Lineage (NCBI taxonomy): Eukaryota > Metazoa > Arthropoda > Insecta > Diptera > Tephritidae > Rhagoletis > Rhagoletis zephyria. Next base: position 15,475 of record NW_016159268.1, on the reverse strand, counting down.
GGTGATCCTCATACATTTTTTGAAAAAAAAAAAAATAGAAGGAGTTGGCATAGCGTTTCAGTTTTTCGTATGCAACTTTTGTGGGCATAAATCAAGAAAAATAAGAAAAAATTAGCGTGAACGGTTTATTTTAAAGGATAGTTCCCTTACAAATCTAACTTCAAAGAGACCATTAAAGCGCACCAATGAATATTTGACTTCGGAATTTTGTTCATTAAATTATATAATATTATAAGGGGACCAACCAAAAAATTGGCATTTTCGGTTGATTTTAACGCATATCTCCAATACAAGCCTAACCCCGAGAACCCCTTAAAAGCGATCATTAGGCTTATTAGTAAAGTGAATATTTCAGAAAAGGTTTGTAGATAATAAAATGAACCTCGAATAGATTGTATATTAATCCTAGCTAGTATAGAAATTATTAGCGGAATATAACGACACAAAGGTCATAAACGAAAGCTATAGTCAATTGAATTAAGTGTTAAAAGCAGGGACCAACAAAAAAAAATTTATTTTTTAACAGTAAAAATTGCGAAAAAATTTTTTTTGAGTCCCAAATAAAAGTCCTTTCCGGATAATAAACAAAACGCTTATCGAAATTAAAAAAATTTTGTATCAAATGAAACAGAACTGAAAACTTTTGACTCGAACTGTTAAACAGAAATAACGAACAAATGTTACCACCCCCATTTGTATTTTTTTATAATTTAATACAAAAGAAATTCATATACATAGATTAGATAGATAGTTTAGTTAGATCGGTGTCTGCTTCAGAGCAAAAATATAAAATTATAAACATATAATTAATATAATAAACAAAGAAATATAATAAAAATATTAATTTTAAATTTTTTTAAATAAATATTAGGTCCCAGTCTATATTGGCTAGTTTTTAAAATTGAAATTTGATTTGCAACCAATTCTTGTAAAACTCGTTTAGCCCAAACTCTATGGTATAAATAATACAAATAACTAATAACCGCCGGTTTCACTTACGCAATTTAAGTGAAATTTTTTTTTGTTTTTCTGTCTTGCTTGCTTTCGTAAAACTAGCTATAAGTCTGACAAGCACAAATATAATTTGTTCCGTTTATGGCCCATTGTGCAGCGTGACGTCCCGCCGTGTATGTGTCAATCAAAATCAATCATAATTTTGAAATACCTGTCAAAGTTACATTTAAACAAATATTATTTGACAATTTCGAGGAAAATGTAGATATCGGTGATCCTCTGCAACAACGACACAACTCAAGATCTCATATTTTTCAGTAGAGCAAATTCAAGGTTTTGCGTTTCATAATTTAGAAATAATATGCTTTGGATCGTAATTATTCCGCATTAATTACAGTGCTTCTGTAGATAAAATTAGTAAGCTTTCAAATTATGATTTTTTTTTTCAAATATTTAGTGAGACATGTGCCACTGTTCAGTATTAAAAGTCGCCTACGTTTCGGTTTTGTGACAATTGGCATTCATAAACCTCATCGGCTATATAACTCAAAAAGATGAAATTTTGAGTTGTGCTGTTATTGCAGAGGACCATACACATGTACATGTAGGTATGCATTTGCATACCTGCGCATAGGTGGCCCATGCTATGAGTGTGCGATGTACGTTTAATTGGTGATTGATGGTAGTGGACGGGAAATGTAGATGGCAGTGAGATTTGTGAGTGAAAGTTGGAGAGAGAGAACTGGAAATTTGACAAATATGACGACAGTGATGATGTGGCTATGGATATAATGGACTGTTGTTTAGTTACTGGAGATGATGAAAAAATTTAAATTGGTACACATTTATTGCATTAATGTGAATGGATATTTATGATGGGTGCAGATGATAATTCATGCAAATATGATTCTATAAAGCTTTCGCTTGAGGAATACTTATGCATAGGCGCACCAGTAACTAACACGTAAAATACTGTCTTTGAAATATTCCATTATACTAAACACACAACATCATTCAAATACAGATGTCCTCTCCCTACCTTTAAGGGAATCAACCTAATCATTTTAAGGTAATTTTTCACATAATCCCAGCAATGGCTTGTTAGACTTTAATAGCTCTGAAGATGTAGAATTATTAGCATAAAAACAGTTTTGTACATAGCTCAACAAAAATAAAGCCAAAGACGTTAAATTGCAGGATCTTGGCCAAGTTGGAGTCTTGAATATACTTGGCACGTTATTTGTGACCCCTTCTTGCTAAAGCCATATTCTATTCAGATTTAAATATTCAATTCCAGCAGGGTGCTGAAAGTTCAAGCTCCTTCGTCGTTCTCGCAACAGTACGGCCTAATGGTAACGAGAACCCACAATTTTCTTCAAGCAGTCACTTTTTTCGGTGAAATAGTACTGTAAAAGACTTTTTTCAAAATGCTCTCAAAAATTCACCACTGTAGCAGAATAATTAAATAATAATTTTAGAGCATTGTTCAGTCATTCAACATAACATATTGTTAACTGAATTGTCAAGTCCAATACCAAATGCCGGCAATGCTCAAAATTTCTTTTTATAAAAGTCTTTTAAAGTTTGAAATTTTTAATGGATTTTGGTAAAGTATATTGAATTTTTATAATTTTTTTTACGAAGTTTGAAATGTGGATTTATATCTATGGTGCTTTTTATATAATGCGCTAGACTTTTATAAAAAGAAAAATATTAAATATGTAATAAAGAAAATAAATATAGCCAAAACTGGTCAAAATAAAAAGTAACTATTATTTCTTCCACCACCGTATATGTATATATTTTAAGAGCACTACATTTTCAAAAACTTAGAGCACTTGCGTTATTTACATTCTCTTCCCTATGAACTCCTCAATGAGTTTATTCTTAATGATGGCATCACTTTTATTTTCATCGCATCGACTTTTAAAGTGATGCCAAAAAATTTTTATTACTCCCTTTGTGAAACACAAAACGTGAAACAACAAAACCGCAGCGCATCAAATTTAAAGCATAAATAAAAAGATTTCCTAGTAAGCGCTCTCTGCTGATTGAATGACCTTAGCAACAATTAAAATACTGAGTGGTGAAAGCTAGATGAACAAAAGAGACAGAAAACAACGCTCTTTTAAGGGGAATATTATTTCGAGTGGCATGGAAGCAGGGTTGCCACTTTGGTAAATTGTTACCAAAATTGGTAGAAAAAATTTGGGTTGGTAAAAAGGTAAATTCTTTCTCATTTTGGTAGATTTTTGTTGAATTATTTAGTTTGAAAAACAAATAAACTTTTCGTTTCCGTTTTATTTTTCGTAGTTATCTTTTTATTAGAAATTTCGTTCTAAAAGTGCAGTGTACTTTTTTGCATTAATTTTCGAACACTTTAATGCACACTTTTTATATATGTGCATACGAATAAATGTATATCGGTAAAAGGCGAACATTCAAAACTCTTTTTACGGGAATTCCGAAAAGCTTTTGATTGCCCAAATATTTTAAATGATTATTTAAATAAAAAAAGAACGGACAAGTATGTAATTACCCACTTCGAGCTTTCGAAAAAAATTAAATCAACGCATATTTTTATCAATGGCAATTGTTAAATGAAAAAAAAAAACACAAAATACTTGGGACAAAAAAAATTAAAAACTGCCAACGGGAATTTTTAGCTGCGCATTGTTGATTAGTTTCAAGTATTATGAGCCATAAAACTCCATACCTTAAATTGCTCAAAAAATTCAGAGTAAAAATTTCGAAATTTAAACGAAAATTTTTTGAATTTTTCTAAATGTTGTATTTAGCTTGAATCCTTGATTTTTCAATGTTTGGCTAAAGCGCAAACAATATTCTTATAAAATAATACCAAAAAAAATTTGGCTTGAAAAAAATGGTGAATATTAAAAAAAATCCCCAAGCCTTTTTTGAGTCATTGTATTTATCTATAATAACTCCAGTTTAAGTTTTTTCAAATGATGAAGTTTTCCTGTTGCCTATAGTTTAATCACTTTCGCTTTTGGTTGAAGGAAACTGAGAAGATGCCATTAATATGATCTCTTAAATAAATAGTTCCACAGTTTGAATTCTTATGGAATTAACTGAAAAAATAACAAAATTATAGTTTTCATTAACATAACTTAAAAAAATTGTTAGTAGATATTTTCCATAATTGGTAGATTTTTTTTCAAGTGGATGGTAAGTATTTTTTTTCGTCAGTGGCAACCCTGCATGGGAGCCAACTCATTTTTGAGAATTCCCCCGAATTTTGCCGGAAGTTTCGTAAAATTCCCCACCCATGGATATCTACTTAAAAAAAAAAAAAAANTAATTGGTAGATTTTTTTTCAAGTGGATGGTAAGTATTTTTTTTCGTCAGTGGCAACCCTGCATGGGAGCCAACTCATTTTTGAGAATTCCCCCGAATTTTGCCGGAAGTTTCGTAAAATTCCCCACCCATGGATATCTACTTAAAAAAAAAAAAAAAATGTGTGTGTATTTTGACATATTACTGGTCTGTCTACTTTTTATGTAATTCAGCTATGAATGTATGTATTCATAGACCAAACCAAACTTTTATAAAGTTAGTTAGCAAATAAAGAAAAATATTTACATATAATGTTTACACACATACAGTGGTGGAAGAAATTTTAGTCGTGCCAACTTTTAACAAGTTCTCACAATTATAATTTTTTTAATAATTTGATTTATTTTTTTTCTAAAAATAAAGTTTCAAACTTTGTGTAATATTGGAAAAAAAATCTACAAACTTTCGTAAAAATTTCGAGTTTTAATTAGACTTTCTAGAAAGATTTTGAGTATGCAGTTTTGTAGCCCACTCAATTCTAGTTTCATGTGGCCGAAAATTTTCGTTTAAAATTTTTTTTTCCGAAGTGTGATTGCATAATGAGTACTTTTAGTTGCAGTTGCATTTCTTATGCGACTTTTTTACCTCATTGTGAAATCAGTGCAGCAAAAAATAATTAACATAGGTTACACCTAATTCCTAACAAAAAACAGTTCATCTCCCGATTCTGCGCTTAAATTTAAATTCCCCACAAAAAACTGATTCCCCGATTCCCACGCAAACTCAAATTCCCCACAAATCGGGGAATTATCCACCAGTTGGCTTCGCTGGGGTCAATATTGATGCGAAAAAACTTTTTTAACTCACAAAGGAGGAGTTATAGTGAGGAGAAAGCTGGAAATTTTACTCCTCAGTGAACAATTTTTGCGAACTCTGTAAAATACACTGCCAAAAAAATAAGTGATCTTTTAATTTTTTTATCTGCCTATGTACATTGATAGGTAAAGACAAGCCAACATGTTTGTTCATTCCTATCGAAACTATTTAGGTAAAATTTTCGTGGACCCCGCATCGAGTTTCCCGTGAACCTCTGGGGTCCACCTGGACCACTTTGGGAATCACTACAAGCCAATGTTATTAAATTTTTTTTTAATTACAATTAAAATGTTATTATTTATTTTGTAAATTATTTTTTAAATTTCAAATTATTTTAATATATCAGTTCACTGTATGAAGTTCTGAAAGCACTGGCATACCAGTATATTATGCGAGTCGCACCGGCATGCCAGCACTGGCATGAAAAGTAGAGCGGCATGATATTTATTGGCATGAGCTTTTTACTAGAATGAGTTCATGCCAGTGCCGGTTTACATTACGCCAGTAAATGGGATTACTCGCGCTGTTGTCTAAGCAACACCAACGTCAACGCAACGTCAAAGCTGTATGTGGACGGACCTTTAAGTGAACGAAAACGCATGCTAAGGTTTTTTGGGAATTTCGTTCGTTCTTCTTTATTGGTGTTTTGCTGATATTTCCATTTTTTCTAATTTTTATTTTTTTCTTAAAAAACTGTATTTTATTGCAAGGTAAATCTCCAATACCTAACTCTATAGTTGTGGCATGAAGTTGAAGGTGCATGTTTTCAAATTGTCTACGACTTGAAATATCCGTTAGAATATTTCGCGCTCTTGATGTGATAAACACGTCCTCTGGATGACATAAAAACGTGCTAGTACAAATTACATGGTTACATATAGATATGTCGCCAAAACGGAAATTTTAAACGAAATAAAATGTCATAAAAGCACTCTTTACTGCAAAGCTGACGTTGTAAGCCCTATTCTAAGCATTGAGATTCTTCAGAAACTTGAAAATTTAAAAACTTTTTTTTGTATTTTATGGATAATTTCCATATTTAAAAAGCTACACCTTTCTTACCTTTAATTTGTTTTTTAATTGCTATATTTCCACGTTGTCCAAAATTCTTTAATTTTAAAAATTTTATTGTAAGTTTTGGATTGTACAACTGTTTTTTTTTGCTTACTTCGCAGCTACAATTACTTCTTGAATGTAGTTTACGTTTTGCTCCACGCAAATATTAAACGCATCGTCTAAAAATTTAACAGAATTTTTTTTTTTTTTACTTTTTGATTTACACAAATTTTTGTTTGTTTTCACTTAACTTATAGATATTTATGTTTGCATTAAAAAGCAGATTTTGTTTGTTACTCACCAAGTGTAGTTTAATTTTTAATTTTTTAAATATCCTGAATTTTTTAATCTTTTCAAATTCATTAATCACTCAACAGCTTATATTACTTTTATCTTGCACTCGAAACAATCTTTTATTTTTTAGGTCAATTTTTGGTAATATTTTTGTTGTTAAAAACAAATTGATTTCCTTGCTTGCATCACTTTCACTTTAATTTAATTTTTTTTTCAATTCCTTACTCATCTATTTATGTGTGTATGTAGCAGAAATCTATAAATTTACTTTTTGTAAAATCTTACAACAACTTTTGCCATTTCTTGTTTACTTTTTCTGTTGCTCTATTAACTCTCACGAACGACCTTCTCAAGTTTTTCTTTGTATAACACTCTGCACTGTTTGTTGTTTGTTTTTTTTTGCACTACGAAGCACTAGCTGACATTATTTCTCTATCTTCTCAATTGCCTACAATTCTACAATTTGTTATGCTACACTTTCTAAGCCACCCACGTTTATGGCTTGCAATTTTGACTTTTTTTGTTTGTTAATTGTTGCCAAATTTCTTAATACCTACACGCATTTGGGCGTGTTTTTGTATAGCATCTGCATCTGCAGGAATGTCTCCACGGTACAGCTGATTACACCTCCTCAGCTCGATTGAGGCAATCGTGTAACACTTCAGCGCACGCACACTTCCACTTTTCGGTATTTGTGTCAAACTTCACGTTGGCGTTATTCAATTATTGCATTCGTTTGCACAACAAATTGCAGTTTACGCAAATCAAAACGAAAAAAAAAATTTGCACACCGAAAACCCCAATATAGTTGTTTGTACGTACGTTTGCTTTTAGTTTACTTTGAACACAAAAATTCCTTTCACCAGCACTTTAGCTGCTTTAGCGAACGGCGAACGACAACGCGACAGCGTAGTGTCATTTACGAAAGACGCTGTTAGACTAGTTTCCAAATCACGCTGTCGCCTGTGCTTTCATTTTTTCCCTTCCCCAACGCCCCCACATTGCCAACATAGCATCGTGCTTTCCATGGCAACTGCCACCGCCCGCTGTCGCCATGCTTGCTATGCTTTCTACCAAAGCCAAAGTCATCGTGCTCGCCGCTTTCACCATTGCGCTCATCGTTGGTGGCCGCTTTCTTGTTATCGTCAAATACTCTCACGACACCATCTCTCGTTGCTTGCCCGTTCGTTCGTTCGCTAAATTGGGCGTGTGGTCAAATTTGTTATACACTTTTCCCGGTCAAAGCTTTGGTAGCTCAAATGTCCTCTCGTGCACTCTGTTTTACTGGAACATACCATTGCTGTTGCCCATAAGAAAGGCGCCGGCGGCACTCAGTAGCCCACGCACACCCACTTTGCGTTCAAAATAACCTCACTTTTTTCCTGCAAATTTTGTCGAATGTCTGCAAATCAGCTGTTCTCAGCTGTTATAAAGAGGTTGGCACGCTCATGCTGAGCGTCGTATAAATTATGCTCACCACATGCTGTATCGTTGCTTAGTTTTCGTTGAGAATACTTGTATTTTAATTTCAAAATCCAGCGCTCTCCGCCTGAAGTGGAGAGACATTTTTTACGCATTTAATCTTTGCTTCGCCACTTTTCGAAGCAATGTTTTTTGCACTTATTTACGATTGTTACGATTATTACGGTTTAAGCGGATTTTTTATTGTCCAAAAAAAGGGTGGTGGCTCTATTTGTTCGTGCTTGTATTAAAGATATTCCACTAAGAATAAAAGATTTTCTAAATTTCATTTAAAGTTATCTACATACTTGTTCTCGTATTTGAATCAGGTTTTTAATTGCAAAGGCAATAAAATCTAACCGCCTTACCAAAGGTTCCCTTACTCTCAATTTATTGCATTTAATTTCTCAGCCGGACACATCCTCTTCTGCTTAACAGTTAATTCAATAACTCTCCCAACTGAAAACTGGAAAACATGTATAAGAGAAAAATTCCCTTATTTTGCATATCTACAGAGGAAATGACAAAATATTAAAATTTGTGGTGTAGTGAATTTTTCAGAATCTACTTATGTACATTCATACCCAAGTATTAAAGGCCAATGATCCTATGTTTTTAATCCATACATATAATAAAATTTTAATATGCCGACGTCTGTGTATTGCAGATATTAAAGAAAAATTAATCCCTCCCGTATTTGTTAGAGTTACAGAAACCAGATCATAAATTTTTAGAATTTTTTTATGTCTGTCTGTATGTTTGTACGCGCACCACTCCGAAAATAATTCATATAATTTAAGGAAATTTTCACCGATATATTTCTATATGTCTAACTTAAAATATAGAAAAAACAATTGGAGAGTTGCCACCTGTTTGAAAAATGCAGTTTAGGTAAAATTGATAAGATAAAGAAATAATGCAATACGTCTGTCAAAAAAAAGAGGTTTTGAGAGGCTTACAACCGTAAATATTTTTGTTAAAGGTTACCACCTACTTTAAAATTTTAACTTAATTTAATTGATAAGATAAATTCATTATTGCAATATGGGTATCAAACTGGAGAGGTTTAGGACAGTTTACTGCCGGAAATATGTTTGAGGAGGGTTGCCACCTGTTTGAAAGTACGTGTATCAAACAGCACAAAAATACTTTTAAGGCGCAGTGAAGCACGCCGGGTATATTTAATAAATTGCTTCTAGAATAAAATTTTTATAGTCCTATAGATGCTTTCTGATTTCACCTAAGCACCATCTCCATAGCGAATCCTAAATACTCCCTATTATGGAGCACAACAAAATGCTGAGCAAGCCGTTTTTGGTGGGATACCACTGAAGGTGGTCTTATAGATATACAAAGATTTGAGCACATACGTTCTTTTGCTTCAATTCCTATCCGTTTAGCTGCATTTGACTTTATTACATCCCTTTTAATATCATTCGATTTTATCCTATTCATTCTATTCCAATCCATTCTGTTCACTTTCGTTTCATTCCACTTTACTGCATTCATTTCATTGCATTTTATTTTATTGCTGTCTCTTTAATAAAGTTCCAATCAATGCATTTAAATTTCATTCCATCAGTCCTTTCCATTACATTCCACTTCATAACATTTACTTCATAATTTCTTTTTATTTCATTTTAAACAATTGAATTTGTGTTCCTTTTTCGAGTTCCATTCCATTCCATTTCATTCTAGTTTTTTAATTCTCTGCTCTTTTATTTCTTGCCGTTCTACTATACATTACAATCCATTCCTTTCTGTTGCGTTATCATCCACTCTCTTCAATTCCATTTCCTTCCGTTCCATCCTATTCCACTCCGTCCCTTTTGATTCAATTGTATGCCATTCCAGTTGATTTCCCATCACTTCGTTTCGTTTTACTCAATTCCCCTACTTTTCATTTCAGTAATTTATTCAACTCCAATTCTTGGCATTCACTCCAAGCCATTTCAATGCAATCGATTGGTATACATTTCCGTCTATTCCATGCACTTATATTTCAAACAACGTCGTTGTATTCCCTACACAAACTAGTTTAATTTTTTTCTTTCCCTTTCAATTTATCCATACCATGATAAATACATAGTAAGGTGGAATCGTTCTCTCAATTCGTCGGCCATGATTTTTTCCTTTTGAAGTTTTCCTGCATTTTAAAACCATATAAAACTGAAAATTACAAAAATTAGTTTATTCAAAATTGTTGTTGTTCAAGTTTGTAAATGAGAATGTGTGTGTGAGTAAATTTTAAAATTATAAAGCTTGAAAACGTCCAAAGTGCCAAAAGTGTCTCTAAGCGGTTCTACCTTACTATACTTTTATCATAATCCATACAATATTTTTTCCTCAAACGGAGTTAATTCCATTTTAGTTTCGTAATTCGATTAACCATGTTAATTTTATCATAAAGCTAATTTTATTTGACATTCAATTCGTCGTTTCATTTCGTTCCGTTCCACTCCCCACTGTTAACATTTCCGGCAACAGACTGTTAGCAGCATTTTTTAATTTAACATATTTTAACCTTATTTCACCTCATTTCACCTCATAATTTTTGAAAACTCTCAATTGCTCTGATGCTGAATTTTACGAAAATTTGTGCTTGGGAGAGTAAAATAACTGTTATACTTTGATACAAAAAATAACACTCAATCATACAAGTATACTTATGGAAATATCCATATCTGAGCGAGCCGTCAAATGCACCGAAGACTTGTCGCCGCTGTTTTGCATTCAGCTAACACCAATACTACCACCAGCATTGCAGTTTATCTCTACCGCAATTAAATTTATTTATGTAATTTTTTTTCTATTCGGCCGGGTGCTGGATTTATGGAAATAAAAATGAACACAGACAAAAGTCATGATGATGGTTTTGTGTTAAAGCCAAGGCAAGAAGAACATAAGCTATCCGGCCCCATCAATAAAATATGTAATATTTGCAACATTTTTATGTAAATAATCGGAGTAAATAAGCTGTATGAGCACCAAATTTCTATACAAATTCTCCTACACACTTGAGCAGATATGTATATTTGTTTAGTTATGTAGTTATTTGTGCAGACAAAAGATTTTCATTTGTAAACAGCAAGCGGGTTATTTCCAGTTACTTGTAGCGAAAATTCATTCAAATGTGACCCCAACACACTCCCTCCATTGGATAAGTACACCCATTGCACATCTAAAATGCCTTCAATTCATTTCGCCAGTCTCACAAAGGTACACACTAGGAATGTTAACCCCGGGATCCCGTAGTTCCGGCCTTTTTTAGGGCACGAAAATCCCGGGATTATTGGCAAATAATCCCGGTGTTTTCGGGATTTGTAAATTGCACTAATGGCAATAATAGAAACTACTTTTCTTACCCAGTATTGGCTATATTTATTTTTTTATTTAATAATTAATGTTTTTATTAATGTCTAGCTCATTATAAATATAACACCGTGCGATAGTAAGTTTTACACACAAAAATCAATATATTCGCGAAACCATGGGCCAAATATTGTAAATTTGTGTTTTTAGTTTTTTTACTTAGACGTCAGTATTTCAAAAATGATTTAAACATTTCAGTGAAATGTGCTTAAGGAAGAAGTATGGGTATCAAATTAAACAGGAAATTCTGTAGAATATAATCAGAATAAATGTTTTGGTTCATAAGGATTAGTAAATATTTAAAATGTCTTTTTAAAATTTTATCCTTGAAATTTGGCAATATTTGTTTTCATTTCGTCTTTCTAATTTTATCAGCTTAAAAAATTACTTCTTCGTTCTTGTGAATCAAAAAAATTATAATTTTTTTTAATTCTAAAGAAATTTTCTCTTTCATTTGGTACATATATTTTTATTCTACTTTGCATTGCATTTTTTAAATAGCTGTTCGAATTAATCATATCCTTGAAACTACAAAGTTCTTTAAAATAAGTCCTGACGTCATAGAGAAACAATAAAAACGCCTCTTTAAATAGAAACGTGGGTTTCAAACCAATTTATTAATTATTTATTTTATAGTAGGAGATGTAGAAACAATCTAATCCCGCGATCCCGGGATTGTGATAACGACATCCCGAAAATCCCGGGATCGTAAAAGCGAAAAAATTAACATCCCTAGTACACAAACACACCAATGTAGTGCGCCATATACATACATGTGTATCCCTTTTCACAAATAAAACAAAATGAAGCCAAATATCAAACACATTTGCTTGCTACAATTTCAAATCAATTCGATTCGAAGGCAAACAAATCCATCTTCCCCATCCCCATCGTCTTCGTTACTGTCGTCAATGTCATCAACAACAATTCTACATCCGTTCGCTCTGCTTGCCAACCTTCCAAATATACTCTTTCCTTGCAAAGTCAGCGGAAAAATATTTGTGCCATAGACGTGGCAATGCAGCCTCATTCTTCCACAAATAAAATTTTTTTCTCCAAAATACGGTCTATGTAAGCAACGAATAAAAAAAAACCCATAGACTTATTGTCCACCCAAGCGCACTAAGAGCTTGATGACCGTCTTGCATCCCGCAGGCAATCAGTAGTAGCATTTTCATCAAGAAAATTCAGCGTGTGCAAAAAGCGTAAAAATCGTCAAAGTCGATGCCGAACAACGTCAATGTAAACGACATCAGCACCATCACCAGCACCAGCAGCACAACAATTTTCCACACAGTATCGATTCGTTTCGATTGACAAAATTTGTGCGTTGCTCGTACACGCGCCACACACACACACACACACATATGCAAGGCAGGCGCGCACAATCCCACAAAATCCTCTGGCGATACCAAACGTCTGGTTACCGCACGACTGCGTCTTTTATCTCTGATTGTGTTGCGTATCGCAATCAACATTTTGCTATTGTGAATTTATCCCAAAAAAAAAAGAAAGTACAATACGTTGAAAAAACAAAAATTTCAAGATTAAAGCAACAACATTCACTAGCGGAACATATGTATGTATGTAAATATTTTGATTTGTCAATACAAATTTACCCTCACGTGCATTGTTTATATACAGGCGACAGGCGACAGGCAAGCTCCAGACCCATTTTAACAACAAATAGTAGCCAAATAAAAATACATAACAAAGCGTTGATTTTTGTGGCTATAAAGTTCGACGTTCTCCTCTTCTTGTCGATTTTTTGGCAGCACAGTGCTTTTCACAAACCCTGACCCTGAAGGTCAGTTAAATCGATTTTATGCGGCAATTTTTGAATGCATTCATTTTCGATTTTTTTTTGTACGAAATTAAAGAAAAAAATATGCAATGTTGGTAGGCATGGCCTAGATTTCTTTATTTATAGGGTGTTCCAGGAGTTTCATATGCCTTGCATGAAAACCCCCATTTTTATGTAACTTCCCGCACTAAACAATTTTTAACTTTGTTATTTTTTACCCAATTTTCAGTTTTTATATGGCTTTTGAAAGAAGAATATTTATTCTATTTAAAGGAACTAGTGTTAACCCAGCAGTTGAAATTCAACCACTAAAACTAAGGAGAGTGGAGCTAAGTTGAGTCAAGGTGAAGTGAATTGAAATGAGGTGAGTTCAGATGAGGTGAGTATAGAAGATAACGTAAGGTGAGTTAGGGTGAGTTGAGCTGAGGTGAGATTAGTTGCGGTGAGATAAGATTAGTTGAGGTAAATTAGCATTAGTATTGGGGTCAGTTAAATTGAGGTGAGTTGATGTGAGGTGTGGTGAATTGAGTTGAGTTGAAATGAGGTATTGGGCTGAAGTGAGTTAATGAGGGGATAAATGAGTTAATGAGGGGAGTTGAGATGATTTGAAGTGAGCTGTGGTGAGTTCAGATGAAATTCGTTTACCGACATTACATAAATAATATAACATAACATTACATTACATAGCATAGCATAATCTAACATAACAGAAATAATATGTCATAACATAACATACCATAACGTTACATAACGTAACAAAATATAACATAACATATCACAACGTGACATAACGTAACAAAATATAACATAAATTAAAATAGCATAACATGCAATAATATAACATATCGAATTCTTCAGTTTAATATTTTTTCCTTTTCTTTGTCTCTATCTTTACCACTGTCAATTTCTCTATCTCTGTCGTTGTTTTTGTTGTATTTTTTATCTTTATGTTTATCTTTTCATTAACACTATCCTGATCTTTAACTTAATTGTTTCCTTCATCTACGTATTCAATCCCACATTAAACATTATATTAAGTATTTAAATTTTACTTGTCTTTGTTTTTTGTCTATGGTTTCCTTACTTTTATTTTAATCTTTACCTTTATGCGCTTCTTCTTCTACATACTCAACTTTACCTTCTTCGGCTGCCGTTTAATTGCTCGCCTGAAGCTGCTATAGGCGCTCGCATCCGAAACATCGTAAGAGATGTATCGCTTGTGTGGACCGTTTATCGCAAACATGTTTTTGAATTTAAAAACAAATTTTTCATATTTTTTTGATTCCGTGTAAAAGTGGCCTTATACAGAGGCGATACTGTCGGTGCGATATGATATCGTGTCTGATGCGATAACGATAAAAAGAAAAGGGCCTCAAACTGGTGAGATATGATCAAACCACGATGCAGGTTTGCAAAATGAGAACCTCGCTGGTTGTGTAGCTGACTTGCTTACTACAAAAGCGGAAACACTGGGAAAAAAATACTTTTTATGTTAGTACAGCTCATAGCCCATTATATCTTTGAAATATATATGTCCCGCTGTTTTAGCGTGAAAAAGCAGCAAAAATACGAATACACTCACTCAGTCACTTACTCACAAACCTCGCATTTATAATATGAGTAAAATATAGCCCGACAAATTTGTTGAAAAATTATCGTATTAAGCTTCATGGATTTGTACATATGAGAGTAAAAATAGATACTTGTGTATTGATTTTTTTGTTCTTCCAGCTAATAACAACTACAGTAGTAAATATTAAGCACCTAAGTACTTAAGTGCTAGTCTTATATCGTCGATGGTTAAAAGAACTTAAATCTATAACTTTTAATTGACGCAACTAGTAGGATTGAAAAAGAAAGTAATTGCAGCATTGCCTTTTAACGAATGAAAAACTTTAAAGCTGACTGTTCGAAATTCAAAAAAAAAAGAGTAGCGTGACATAGCCACATATACATGCATTAAATCATTGGAAGTTCACTCAGAGCTGACACTCACACGTCTGTCTAGACATTGTCTACGAGCGTCACGTAAAGCCAACCTTTGTACTTTGAAAGCAGAAAAAATTTCAAAAATTATTTGCCTTATCACATCAACAGTTCTTATTAAATTTTCCATCTACATTTTATGTGGTAAATAAATTATTAATTGTGCATACAGGTAAATATTTACATACATATGTGTGCATACATCAATTATATAAATAGGCAATCATGTTTCCTTTACACCCCTTTTACGGCTAAACTGTACTTCTAAGGTATAAACAATTATATATCATTAGAAAGGTACCTTGATGCTGATGTGCAGGCAATTTATAAAATTTCAAATTAGTTTAAAATAGAGCGAAAAAATCAATTCAAAAG
>NW_016159267.1:86576-91768 GCF_001687245.7 Rhagoletis zephyria | reverse complement strand
TATCATTCTTTCAACAGGCAACTGAATATCCTTGTGACATAGTGGTACATAGCAAAGGAGAAAGAAGACTGCACCAACGGGTAGTGCCTACTGTGTTGAGCTCAGCAAATGTAGAACGCAAAGGCNAGATGTTCGGCGCTTGTGTCCAGACATATCATTCTTTCAACAGGCAACTGAATATCCTTGTGACATAGTGGTACATAGCAAAGGAGAAAGAAGACTGCACCAACGGGTAGTGCCTACTGTGTTGAGCTCAGCAAATGTAGAACGCAAAGGCTTAGGAATGACAAAGGTAAGTTGTGTCATCTAACTTGACCAAGTTTAAGATATCTTAATATAAAAACTGGTATGTTCATATACATACTTATGTTTTCTTCTTTCAATGCGTGCTGAAGTAGCAGGTAAACTGCAATCAGTCAATTGTAGTAGCTATTCATATAGACCTAACATTAGTCAATTTGTATACGTATATATATATATATATAGATAAATCTCATAACGAAGCGTTCCAATGAAAACTACGCGGCAATGGAAGAAGGACAAGAAGCACACTGGGAAGTAGTGCAACGCATACTCTTCCTTTATGCTAAGTTAAACCCCGGACAAGGATATGTTCAAGGCATGAATGAGATTGTAGGTCCAATATATTATATTATGGCCTCTGATCCCGATCTGGAATACAGAAGTATGTTAAATTTGTTTTTCAACTTTTATAAACTAAGCAAATATATGCATACATACATATGTATGTATTAATACCTAGAACATGCGGAGGCTGACTGCTTTTTCTGCTTCACCGCATTAATGAGCGAAATTCGTGACTTTTTCATTAAAACACTCGATGATTCGGAAGGTGGTATTAAATTTATGATGGCGAAATTGGCTAAGATGTTGAATGATAAAGATCCTGAAGTGTATTTTAAATTAAAAGAGCAAGAACTACATCCGCAATACTACAGTTTTAGGTAAAATAGTACACTTAATTTAAATAATGATAACAATTATGTATTTTATATTTTACAACATATTTTAGGTGGATAACTCTACTGCTATCACAAGAATTCCCACTACCAGACGTGGTTCGCATATGGGATTCCGTTTTTGCAGATGAGCACCGATTCGAATTTTTGATAAGAATATGCTGTGCAATGATTTTGTAAGTTCTAAACCCTTTGGCTTGACTTGTCTATTTAAATGCATACTCCCCTAACTACTTCATCATAAAAATTACATTTTGTATTTCCCATTTCAGAATTCAAAGAGAAGTAATTCTCCAGAACGACTTTGCATCAAACGTTAAACTGCTACAAAACTATCCACCTATTGATATTAATGTAGTCCTGTCGCATGCGGTTTCGTTGCAAGGATAGCCGTTTCCATTAATTCTTCAAATAAGAATGCACACCCCAGCCAATTTTTATACTCTCTTATAAAGATCAATATTTAGAGTTAATACAAAAATAAATTTTTTTATCCTCTAAGTATTAATTATAATTTTTTTTACGCAAGTAAACAAAAGTATTGTCTTTTGTATGTATCTGCAAACATATTCGAATATGTAATTTGCTCGAAATGTTCTATCTTCTAATAAAATATTTGTATTGCATATTCCAAAAATGCTCTAGTTATTTTGGGTTATTCTGGATGGCTGACCGCCCCACATAGACCAATAGGTCCCTAGTGATGCTAGATGGTGATAGAGGTTTAGTTAAGTTTATTCGAAGTATACATCATGTAGGATGTCAACGCTTTTTGAGAAATTCAGCAGTGCGTGAAGCCTAAGTGTTGTCACGTCTTCAAGATGATTAAACTCTGGAGTTCCGAGATATTTCAATCGTGTTTTTGATACAGCAGGACAATGGCATAGGATGTGTTCTAGGGTCTCCCTTGTTCCCGTCCCCATGCATTTCCTGCAAACTTCACTGGCAGCAATCCCCATTTTGCTTGCGTGCGCTGCCAACATGTTATGTCCTGTTAGGACACGTATCACAGTTCTGCAGTTTATTCGAGCCAGCGATCGTATAAACCGGGTTTGTATCCCGTTTTCCAGTCTGCACATGACTAAAGATTTTGCAGGTGGTTAACGCATTTCATCTCGATATAGTCTGCTTTTTCACCCCCTGGTCTATTTCGTTATAAAGATTTTTTAGCTGTTTCGGAATGTTATTCTCTTGTTCTAAAACCAAGTGGATTCCGTTCTTTGCAATCTCATCTACAATTTCGTTACCTAATGCCTTTGTGGCCGGGGACCCAATAAATATGCAGTTATTTTCAGCCATTGAGTAGGCTTGCTCAGCGGCTTTTCTCAGTGCGAAAACCTCTGCCTGAAATATACTGCAGTGTTCCGGCAGCTTGATGGCCGGCGAACATTAAGTCCTGAACAGTACACTCCCGCTCCTACTCCATTATTCATTTTTGAGACGTCTGTGACGATGCTGAATGTCTTCCGGCTAGGCTTCATGCCTCTACACCATCCGTTTTTTCGATAGTAACCCGGAACTGCTTATCCCAGTTGTAGCAAGGTACCATGTAGTCCGTGGTAGCTACATGCCCTTTGGCTATTGAGCTGTGGCCAGCAAGGCTCTTTGCCGCAAGGTCGATATGTGTTATATTCAGCCCAATTCTGCATTTTGATTACGTTCCCGCATTCCGCGCCACAACAATCGTAAGTTGGTATACTGAGTTACGATCGAATCGAAAGAAGAGCGAAAACATCTTTGAAATCAGCAATCGAAACGCACCCACCAGGATCATGGGCAACTCCTGCAGCTCGCCAGACATAACAATCGTCAGCGCTGATATGATAGACAGCATATCATGGCGACCTATGCTGACCTTAGCATCAGACCATCTACCCATAGTCATCTCGATCGATAAACCTGCCGACTTTGCATCCGCGGCACACCGAACCTACATATATCAACTTTACCAAAGCTGATTGGAAAGGCTTCGCGGAATTTGCTGCCCTCCCCACACCAACAGACGTTCACTTGGACTTGCGTAATATCCGCAAGATTGTCACTGCTGCTGCAGCTCGCTTCGTACCAGAAGAATGTATAACGGACCCCGTCCGAACTTTCCTGCTGAAGCGGCTGTTCTAGCCGATGAGTGTGACAAACTTCGTCAAGCCGATCCCGGAAATCCCCGCATCAGGGATCTCAATGCGGAGATTCGGCAGCTAGTGAACGTACACAAGCGGAAGAAGTGGGAAGAGCATCAAAAGACTTGCAACTTCACCTCTGGTGTGAGCACGCTTTGGTCAACCGTGAGGTCACTGTCCATTCCGACAAAGCGCGACGAGAGTTGAAATATCTTTCGGCAAAAACGCTTCATCGGATCCAGAGCGATGCGCGCGGTATTTAGCCGGCAGTTTACACTGCATCCACCGGCGGCTGCACAAACTGCCAACAACAAGTGTGCCTCTTGTTTTCACTTGCGGTGAAGTTCAGGTAGCCGAAGTATGTATAAGTGTTGGTTAGAACCATTGTGAATTAAGGTAAAGCTTTTGAATTTGTTAGGTACATATCGCTGCAGCATGAGCCGGGCACGAAAGGAGACTACCGAACGTAACACTTAGGGCCTAGGATATTATTTCATAGACATCTACTTGTGCTTGAAGTGGCCTTAATCCTTAATTAGAGCGAGTTTAAACACGCTTCCACAAATATTTTTTCTAGCACAAAACAACAAAATACTGGGGACTGTACCCCAACTTTATCCATTCACTAGAAAATATTACGAACAGACATATTAAACAAAAAATTTGCATTTGTTAATAGAAAAACAGTACGATCACAAATAAATTTTTGGAAAAAAACTCAAACATCGCCCAGTCCTTACTCAGGTCGTCTTCGTCGCCTTAGTCATCGTGTCATCTTCGTCTACTTCTTGGGATTCAATTTTGGGGCTGTGTCCTTACATATGGTTTGAGCAATAAACTCAATCAAAGTGCGAGTTGGTCGCCCGGCCATGCCTTTGCGAATGTATTCGAAGGCCTCACCGTCGGTCACCATAACGTTAGTAGCGTCCTGAATATAAAAAAGCACGCACTTGTTTAGGAACTTAGTTTACAAACTCTGAAAGCTCTTACAATATGCATCCATTGTCCACAAGGGACAAATTCTCGCAAAAACGCGGCCGCCTTGCACGGACGACCCCCGCGTCCGATCCCGTAATTTTGCACATCGGTTGCATTACTGCTCGTCACTAGTTTGGTGTAGTAGTTCCACAATGGCAGGCGCCATACCCGGTCACCGGTGTGCATGCTGGCGTGTTTGATCTGCTGCCAAAGAATTTCCGAGTTAGTGAAGATGCCGCACGCAGCCTCATCCAGAGCTTGTCGCATCTGCCCCGAGGGTGTGCCTATGTCCACGATGAATTTGGGGCAGAAATTTTGGGCGTACAGAAGCGCATCGGCCAGCACCAGCACATCCTCGTGATCTGTGCCCTGAATTTCGATAACCTTTCCATTCATGGCTTTTGTGCAGTCGCCGGGTCGGAAGGAGTTGCAGCCAATAACATTTTCGCACAACGGAATCAAACCCCGAATATTCACCTAGTTTTTCAAATGAAATCGTTTATAGATTGTTAAAACAGTATCTACCTAATCAATCACTGCTTACCGGTAAACGCAATCCGGCAATGGCCCTACAGGCAGCTACTACCACCGCCGCTCCTGTCATGTCGCCTCGCATATGGTATAATTCCTGTATCTGCTTCAAGCAAAGTCCACCACAATCGTAGGTAATACCTTGTCCCACCAGTACGATTGGTCGCTCTTCAGCTGAAGTACCATAGTAGCTCAGCTCCAAAAATATCGGCGGCTCACAAGAGGCCTTGCCCACCGACAAGAATGCGTGCATTGATTGCGACTCTGCCCAGCCCTCAACCTTCACCTCCACATTCACACCCGACTTACATAGAACCTCGACTACGGTTTGTGCAAATGCTGTGGGCGTCAACAAGTTCGAGGGCATTTCCTGTAACTGGCGCGTTAAATTTTGAGCGGCCGCCTTTTGCAGCCCAATACGCCAACCTTCAATGTCGCATATCTCGTCCTTGTGCGTGTACAAATCAATGGAAGGAATGGCAATACGGCGCTTAGACTCCTTCAATTCTTGATACGCCCATATACCAAGTGCAGCACCCTCTGCGGCTGACTCAGCGTGGCCACAATTTTCAACTTCAATGCG
>NW_016159267.1:63513-83856 GCF_001687245.7 Rhagoletis zephyria | reverse complement strand
CACAAATTCCAGTTCATGAACTATTATTTAAGGATAAAAGTCATACCAGTTCGTTATGAACTACGTATAATTATACCAGTTCCTCGTAGAAAAAAAGTAAACTTGTTGGTAGAAATTCTAGTTCGAAAACTGGTATTAAATGAAGAAGTAACGTCATGTACTATAATTATACCAGTTGTCCGCAGTGAAATGCCAAACCAGCCAGTAAAAGTACTAGTTTGTTAACTAGTATGTGCTAAAGCGACGGCCTACCATTTCGTCGATTTCGAACAACTTATACGATCAGCGACATCTGTCTTTGAATTGCCAAAACCAAAACTTAAATGCGGCTCATAATTATTTGGGCCAAATTCTTATTTATTATGTTTGCTGAGTTGGAGCTGCTTCGGCCGATAGAGTTAAAAGCAAAAAAAAAAATTTCCTTTTTCCCTCCTGCGGCTAATTGCTTTCCTCACCAATACCGGCTGTGACGTCAAGTGAAGACTACCAATTCTGGTTCGGAGATCTCAGGTTCGAGTTCGCTTGGAGGTGATTAAAGTAAAGTAAGTAAATTATTTAAATTTAAATATAAAATATAAATTGTAAATTTAATTTCATTTGGAAAACAAATCCAAATACTCAAATACCATAAAAAAATTGAATGAAATATTTTTTTTTTCTTCTTTTTAAAACAAAACAATTTAAAAATTACAACAAAAGATATAAATAAAAGAAAACATAAATAAAACAAAAAATAACATTCACTCATTGAGATTCGAACTCGGATCTCTCGAATGGCGCGTGTCCGAGTTTTGCTCTGTCGGCCATTACCACTGCTGCAGCGCCGCGAGCAAAATGGCGTACTTATAGCCCAGTTATGCATACTTGCACTGCTATACGATTTTTACGTAAAAATCAAAACCCAACAGAATTTTACATGTTAAGTGCTATGCGTTGGGTAACCGCTTACATGCAAAGCCAATTTAACAGATTCTTATGTGACAACTCTCATGCACAGCTAAGTATGCATAACTGGTCTATTAAGGCTCTGTTATGCATACTTGGCATTGCTTGAGAGTTGTCACATAAGGAATCTGTTAAATGAGCTTCGCGTGTAAGCGGTTACCCAACGCACAGCATTACATACGTAAAAGTCTGTTGGTTTTTGATTTCTACGTAAAAATGGTATAGCAGTGCATGCAATGCCAAGTATGCATAACAGAGCCTTAATGCTTTTCACGGGGGATGAATTGACAGTCGATCCCGTCAACTGCTACTAGTAGGATGCTGATGCAGGAGCGGACAATTGACATCTCCTAAGGCACCGCCATTTTAAAAAATACCAGTCGCTAACATTAAAAAATGATACAACGTGAACTAGTTGGGCTGAAACGCATACTGGTAGCATTATGGTTCACAACTGGTAGCTTTTCCTACGGGGTAAATACATACATATGTATGTAGGTATGTATGTGCACTATTTCAGCCCGGAAATCGTTCTTCAATCAAATGATCTGCGGCATAAAACTTTTTATCGAAGCCATAAAGTTTACTTTGTGGAGGTTAAATTAAAATAAGTATTACAATAAGCACGCCAGCTGTTTGTCAGCCTGACTGTTGTTTTTTTTTTTTGTGTTTGTGCGATTTTGCGTTAAAAAGGATTACATATTAAGTTTTATTCATACTTTTACGCTCACCTGAAAGGTCCAAAAGACTGCGTATCTGATTATGTTGCGTCTTGTGTCGTCAAACTGTTTATCACGGCCCAACTTTATTATGCGGTACAGCAGATATCCAGAAAGCCGTGCCCCCCAGAGGCAAACGAATAGAGTGACCATCAGCTGCCGACTGTCGTAGGCCTGTAAAGATATATAAACAATTAGGTTTCTAATTATAAAAATAGTTAAATAAATTAATGAAATATTTCTATAGCTGGGCGTCATCAGAGCACTTCGGTTGTACATAGTATTTTGAAAAAATAAATCGCACGCAAGCAGCGATTTGCCATCAAGAAAAAAAACTGATGAAAATCAGCTGCCTATTTAAAAAAAAAAAAAAGCTATGTAATTAACTTCTTCTTATTTGGCGCTGTAATCGCCTAAGCGATTTTCTCTCTTTTCTCTTTCTGCCGTTACCCAAGGCTCCACTCGAATTGGTTACCGCATCTCGCACATGGGTTGCTCACGTTGCCCAGGGTGTGCAAACGAGGACGCAATAGTCGAGATTGAGTATAGCCGAGCAACTGTAACTGCATACCAAGCACAATGACTATATCCCATTGTACTCCCTCCAATGTAATTAATTAATTGTGATTTCATCCAAAAAAATGTTTCCCTTTCAATATGCAAAATGTGTTTGATGTTACACACAACCCTCTAAAAGGGCATTGTTTTTGCCATTTTGTCCTTGTCTAGCTCACGCCTTATATAATACTGTCGTTTCAAGCAACCATCTGATTTTCAGAGCAACCATCTCCCCTGGCAAAGCTTCGAAGAATGTGCCTTTTTTGCCTTAAAAGAGTGTGACATTTTAAGAAACGAACACACATTTTTTTTACCAAATTAGGAATGAAAACCGGGGCAATGAAAAGGCGACATTTTTCGGTAGAAACGAAAACACCATAAAAAATAGGAATATATCGCTACGTAAAGGTGATTCAGAATGACAGATCATGCAAAAATAAATCGATTTCTCGTCTCTCCTGAGCAATTCAAAAAAAAAAAATGGACCTGGTACCTTTTCACCTCAAAGTACCGATATTCATTTTCGCACGTTGTTATAGTAAATTGTTGCTGGAAAATTTTCAAAGTGCATTTCTCATACGATTTCTATTTAGTGCTTTCGATATAAGCAACAAGTCAGTCAGCTGTTCATACAATTTGCGAGCTTTTATAAATTTAGCATTTGTGTACTTTTTTAGGTATCTCTCTCTCTCTCTTTGAGATACAGTGCGCTACAATTCGCTGGAATTTTGTCGCTGGGTAATTTTTACGGCCGTTGTGGATTAGTGGTAAGAGGTGCGTAATAGCACTCCGTTGGGCCTGGGTTCGATCCCTGTTCCAAACATCCAAATTAGAAAAAGTTTTTTCTGACAGCGGTCGCACCTCGACAGGCAATGGCAAACCTCCGAGTGTACTTCTGGCTTGAAGAAGCTTCTCATAAAAACTATTTGTTGCTCGTAGGCGGCGTAAAATTGTAACTTTGTCTAGTGCCAGTTTTGCCTACAGGGTATGCATGTACATACATACATACACATGTGTGAAGTTGTTTGTTTGTCAGAATTTTTTCCGCCTGGTATGTGGTGTGCCAATTATAGTTGCACGCAGCTAAATGGAACTCATTCCACAATTTTCGTGTTAGCAAAATTACAGTTATATTGGTATCGACGTTAATGGTATTGTTTTCACATTTTGCAGCGATTGCCCAAGCTTTTATCCGACAAATGCACACATTCACACAAAAAAAAAAACACAAATTGCGGTGTAAAGGGTGACTGGAGTTTTATTTAGCACTTATAGCGTGGTTCCAAACAGCTGCTATTATGTGTGGCGTAAGACCCGGAAGTTTTAAATATAGAATACTCACACATTAATTCAGATAAATGTTAGTTTTTGAATATTTGTCGTCATTTTGCTAGCATTTGTATGTACATAGCACAAAAAAAAAAATCAAATTAAAAGAAATGTTTAAACAAAACTTCAAGGTGTTGCAACAGTTATGATCATGCATTAATCTACTGTACGTACTATAATGGAAAAATATTTATTTAAAAAGTTAAATTGGTTTCTACTTTTTTTCATCCAAATGGAACACCCTTTAACAAATTTAATAACAATATTAAACAACACAAACAAATATAAAACTTGGCGAGTAAGTGCAAATGGAAGAATTTATAGCTGATTTATATACATAAATGCATACATATATACATGTCTGTGTTCATATGGAAAAGTAGCTTATGTCGAAAGGCTGGCTTTAGTATAAATCGGCATTCGCAGCATACGATTGCAAATGACTCACTGGCGGTGAGCCGTTGAGCAACTTTTGGCAAATAAACGTGCAAGAAATAGTTCCGATACTAGCAAGTCAATATTCTTATTAAGTCTCATCCAAAAATTCCTTGTCGTTTAAAGAATAAACGGAATGCCGCATTATACTAAAGCCAGCCTTTTGACATAAGCTACTTTTCCATATGAACACAGATGTGTATGGTAGCACATAGTGCAAGCACGTGCAAACCGAGCAACCAAGTCCAAACGCCTAGCCAGCCTTATTTTAAGATAATAGCTTTTGTGCACGAACACACACATACATTTCTACGCGGGAATATTTATGTACCCTGCAGCGATAAGGTGGCCAATTTTCCGTAAAGGACTAGTACTTCACTGGTTAAAATTCGACTGGTCAGAATTGGACATTTGCTTCCATTGAAAATGTTAGCCTTCGACCAGTCCCCAAGGAACCGGTGTAGAGATAGACGAAAAGTACAGTTCGGCAGTGACAGGGTGGTGTTGTCTTGCAATTCAATAAAAAAAAAAATTTAAAGAACACCACCCTGTAAATGTCCCAATCGCTTGGTCTGGCCTTGATGCAAAGTGAACATTTGAACAGTTGCTCAGTGCGCAGAGATACCTGCCACTATTTGTTAGCTTTCAGGAGGGTCTCCGGGTTCAAATGCCGTCAGAACCAACATGGTTATAAAATGATAAAATTTATTTTTTTTTGTGTTTCCGAATTATGAAAAAGCATCTGCGAAGTGCAGAACGCAATCTTACACCAACGAAAAAAATCTCCAAAATTTTACTAGTCCAGGACTATCTTACGGTCAGTGTTGATTGGACCGGTCCTTTTCCAATGACACGCCAATGCTAAAAATGCCAGTTGAAACCATTGGCAGGGGAGTTATGAGAGACTAGTACTGGTAACTGGTAGGGACTATCTGAGGGCTAACCTAGGGTGAGTCTGAATTGCTGCAGGGTATGTGTACATGTATCTGTACAAATGTATAGAGTCAGGAGTAACAATAGTGAAATACGATACTGGACACAAAAAATACAAAAGCTTCCGCTTCTTATGTCTTATTTCCTAAAAACAAGGATTGGATTTCTTAATCATTCACCAAAATGGAATTTTGCCAAAAATTTCCGTACCTTATATAGGTCTTATTATAACTCGAAGTCAGAATAATATGGTAGATCCTTTCATTTGAACAACAAAAAAAGAAATTTACAATGAACAAAGTGAAAAATATCTACTTTCATACAATTTGCGCGTCACCAGCTGCTCGTTGTCGTACTTGAATGTCTCAGCTGTGGCACCTCTAGCAGCTTTTCGTAGCCTGTGATAGTTAAGGAGTCGTGCATCGCCGCCATCATCCTCAACTGTGGGCTTGGGTTAATTTTCTCTATTCGTTTAATTTAAGTGATAGATGTGTGTAAATTTCAGATTTATTCCAAAAATTTTCTATATATTTACAATGTTTTCACAAAACTTATTATACATACATACATATGTATCTTTAAACAGGACAAATATTATTCTTTCCAAAGCCATATAAAAACTGAAAATTGGGTTAAAACAACTGAGCTGAAAATTGTTTAGTGCAGGAAGTTATGTAAAAATGGGAAAAGAAAAATTTTTAAAACAGTTTCGTGAATAACTCGTCCTGCTTTACCACCTGCAAGAACAAAAAAGCAAGACAAAAGTTTGCAAAAATAAGTTGGGTAAATTTAATCCATGCGGAAAGGTATGGATGAAGGTTAAAGGGCGTAAGCGAAGAGGGGCACAGTGTTGGCAGAGCTACAAAACAAATTTTTTTTATCCTTGGCTCTGGAAACAAAATTGACGTTGGTTGTTACAGATGTACATATATACATACATAGATATTTATATAATAACTGCTAACACCAACAATGATTTGGGCCAGATCCCCTTAACATTTCCTTCCATAAATCCAAGTCGAATAACAAGATGCATAGCAAAAGTTGTAATTTAACATCGATAATTCAAAGCACCTAATGCGTTACTAGCCGATTTTTGCACATTTCCCACTGCTGCACTGCCGACCAAAAGGCCGCGACGACCCTGACATTGGTGAAGGAAACTGTGGCACTAGAGAAACCTTGAAAAAGTGTTTAATTGCCAGTTGAGTCAGTGCAGCGAATCGTTGAAATTTTACATTGTTAGTGACATCACAAAGTGTGCCCACTTCCTGTGTATGAACCAAGTACACAGCACTTTTGGGTGCACACGTGTAAATACATACATACTGAAACATTTGTGTACATACCCTGCAGGAAACGGGGCTAGTTTGTAGAGAACTTATAACTGCCCAGCAGTCCATTAGTTGTAACTTTGTATTACTTATTTCCTTAGGCCGTAACTAACTCCTTTTGAAGGGCGATGGCCGCAAAATAGTGAGAACTGGTTTCCTCTGCATTAGATGCTAACTCCTTTCGGACATAAACTATCAATAAAAAAAAAATGTTCAATTTTTTATATTTTTATGTATATTTATTTTATTTAGCATTACTTATTTGTTGAAATAAATGTTCATTTGTAGATGGCCCCATATTTTATTTCGGTCAGACATAACATCAAAATGATATTACAAAATTTCGACCTTTAATTCGAAAAAGAATCTGCGAAGTGCAGAAAAAAATGTATTGAAAGTAATTTTTATAGACGAAGTCGTCTACTTTTTCAAATTTATCAATTTGTCAACAGTGAGACGCGTAAACCTCCGAGTGTATAGTATTTCTGCCTTGAAAAGGCTTCTCATAAAACCCTACCACTAATTGGAACAGAAGCTCGGCCAAACACTTAGCCAAAGTGTAAGCGGCAAAATGTTATTCACCTCTATTCTGGTTGTCGCAAGTCGTTCGCATCGACAATCGTTCGTTGAATTATGTGGTAAATAAAAACATTAACGACAGATTTTAACACGTTTTCAATACTTCTTCATTTCGAAAGGATAACAGGAATATAAATTTGCCGGTAGATTATGTCATTGAATGCTTCATAACACCAATGAAAATCTCAAATATCGACCAACGACTGTCGTTCCGACAATCGGTATTGGGGCGATTATTATGAGTTCCCACTGGGTATACACTTAATAACCTCTGCGTTTGTATTGCTATTGCGTACATCACAATTTTCCCAAAAGTGTAAAGACAAAACGAAAACTAAGCCAACATCATCGAAGGTACATTTATGTATGTATATATGCAGGCATACTTGCATATGGGCGATTCCAGCAAAAAGTCTACCGCGTAAAAAGAATCGCTTAAAGTTCTATATCTCACTTATTTATAAGCCCATTTGGCTGCTTTTTATAATATATCGTCTCGTTAGGTGGCGCCAGGATCGATAAATTTTGAAAAACCGTATTTATGCTCTGATTTGTTTCACATTTGGCATGTTTAGTTGAAACGTAATAAGACATAGTAGATTTGCAAAAAAATGGAACCGCTGATGGCGCTGATGTCGAAAAAAAAAAAAATGCATGTTTTCTTCCCGTTAAAAATTCTCTCGAGAACAATATTAGCAAAACTTTTTCAAAGCAAATTTCAGTAACGTAACGCCAGGTAACGTCACGTCAGATACTTCACTAGGATTAAACGAAAAGCAGAAAAGATTTTTACATTCAACAAACTTTGAAAATTAATCTTAAACATTTCAAATGTTACTACAAAAACTTTTATACAAATAGTCTTGCCCAATTCGCAAAGTTTTACAATTTTGTGATCGAAGTCAAAATCCACATCGGTTTTTTGCAACGTCACGATGGCGCATATGTTTACTAATATCTTTAAATTGCTGCAATAGTTGTAAGTTGCTATACAAATCTAAAATAACCTTTTGAAAATTTTGAAGTTTTCAATTTTTTTTAACATTTTGTTATATGTGCGTCACGTAACGCCAGATTGGAAATGCCCATATGTACCACATATATAGGTATAGATCGGGATACATATATCTACATATGTGTGTATATGTGTACACTGTTTATAAGTACCATTTCATTGCCTTTAATATAGAAAGGCCCTATCTAATATCGTCGCTGAAATACAAAAATCCCTAACTAACTAAAAGTCCAAAATTCACTTTTTGATTGATTATGATGCATTTCATCAATTTATAAGTCCTTACATCGTTTTATGCGGTAAAAAATTTTAGCTAGTTACGCCTTTTTTGCATTTCAGCGACGATGTGTGAAAGGGTCTTTCTATATTGTGGTAATTATATGTGTTACACGATGTGTACCAATATCGTTTTTGCAATGTAGTTATATGTATGTTGTACACTCATTCTGTGTGCACTGTGGAAATTATGCAGACGTGTTGACTTAGAGTGCCCAGAGTGTAGATGAAAACTGTCAGGCTCACTTGACACAAGAGACATCCTTAAAAGGCTGGCGAGCATTGCCTCCCCTTCAGGCAACGCCCTCTAACTAATACAGTAAAATGACAGAAAAGAAGGGGTGGGCTTTTCAGGGAGGGGTTCGGTGTCCACCAACCGGAAATCAGCCACGATTTCCAAACTATATTAACTAGGGCTGTGCGATTATTCGATTGCTCGAGCAAGTTGGTTAATCAATTATTCGGTTAATCAATTGCTCTAGTAATCAAGATTTTGAATACTCAAAAAGATGATTAATCGAGTTACTTGAAATATGATTACTAAAAAATAATAATTTTGCACGTTAAAAGAGTTTGCTTTGGAAAAAGTTTTTTTTTTTACGTTCTGTATATGAAAAAAAAATTTTCGTTTTAATTTTTGAAAACAGAAACGTTGTTTTTAAAGTATCAAGGAACTTTAACTACTTTATACATATGTAAAGAGTTGAAATGTTGATTACTCATTTTACTCGAAATGTTGATTAATCATAAAGCAAATTACTCAATTTTTTTTTTTTTGGTTAATCAAAAATCTTGATTACTCGAGTAACTGAACCTTTTGAGTAATCATAATTTCTAGTTAATCGAATAACTGAGTTATTTACTTTATGATTAATTAAAATTTTGAGTAATCAATTAATCGCACAGCCCTAATTTTAACTAAAATACGTTTGTACGCATACGTGTACACAGAAAAAAATATGACACAGAATTTAAAAAATTATCGCCATCAATACTTCTCATACCAATGAAAACAGGATAATCTCTATCCTATCGTATTATTTTACTACAATGAAGATCCTATTGCATGAATTTTTTTAAATTAAAATTTAATATGGGCCTTCACGCCAAACTTGAAATGCGGTAGCTCCGTGCTCGGTAGTTAATCCCATTTTTTTGTTTTTGTAGACCAATATTTTATTCATTTATGTAGCTTATAACCTTTTTATTTTGAAAAAACACGAAAAATTTGTAGAAATGAGTTGCAGGAAACGAGCAGCTGTTGCGCAATATCCCTTACTTACTAAGCTGAAAGGGGCATTCACAGCTACAAATTTTACAACTCGTTTATCAAAACTACTGAAATACGAATAAAAAATCCATAATTTTAGTTTTGATTTCAATTTGATTTGTGACTTAGATAAGTTCAGGGACCGAACATAACAGTTATTGATGAAAACTGTCATGGACAAATTCACTATGAAGGAAATATTCTACAACTAAGTGAAACATACCAATCGATTTCGTTTTGCACCGAGACTCAAATTTGAAAATAAATTTTTATTTGCAATTTTTATGCAAAATTTAAAAAAAAAAAGCAATTATATTTGATTTTTATATTATAAATCCAAAATAACAATTATTTTGGATTTCTATGTTATATGGCTTAGATAACGGTTATTGAAGAGTTTTATTTATAAAAGTCATTAATATAAATCAGTGACCGACTTTTATTTTTTAAATCAATCGTATAAAAGTCATTAACATTTTTCGCAGTTAAGAAGGTGTTGGAAAACAAAAGTTTACTACGACTTATTTAAATGACTTTTATAAGTATGACTGAAAAAATAAAGATCAGTGACTGATTTTTATTTATGACTTTTATAAATAAAAGTCTTCGATAACTGTTATTTAAGAAATATATATAATCTCATAATCATAATTTAAAAATCAAAAATAACTGTTATTTGCAGATTATTTAAATAAAAATCAAAAATAATTGTTATTTTCGATTTATAAAATAAAAGTCAGAAATAAGGGTTATTTAAACAGTAATTAAATAAAAGTCAAAAAATAATTGTTAAAGAGTGATTTTTTTAATAAAAGCTGTAACTGTTATGGTCCCTGGATAAGTTTCCTCCGTTTTGCTGTATTAGAATTGATTATACATATCGCTCATTTACTTCAATAGTGTTATACTCAAAAAAGCAAAACTCGAGATGAACGGCATAATGTTTTAAATTTAAATATACTCCCATAGTAGTAAAAAATAATAAATTTTTTTTTACTACTTCAGATACTCATAATCGAAACAGCTATGAAACACACAGGTTGATGTTCCACTCAGTCATCGATTCCTTGTTACTTTTGTTCTATTTTAATATATATTTTTTCTCTGTGTATGTGTTTGCGGGAACATTTTTTATGTAGGCTTTGCAGCTGAATTGGCTAACAGGGCCTCTTCCACCCATTGAACACCGTAGATATAAAGAGTGTCTTATGAGAGCGTAATCGCTAAAGGATATCAATTACTGTTAAAGCACATCTCTGATATTTATCTAAATAATAAAAGGATATAACTTATACCTTATAAGTGCACTTTGCACTCACGACGATTTGAAGTACGACTACTTACTTTTATATGCATATGTATATTAAAGTACATAGTTATTGATGTATATACCCTGTGGGGAAAATCTCTAGTTCTTAACTGGTGCACTTTTAGTACATTTAGGCCTAGTACTGGTTCGCGATAAATCTCTTTTGCATGCAAGCAACTGGTGAATTTAGCATGGCGATGTCCTAGGGAGTGTTAATTTCCCCCGCTGCATCCTTTCTTCGATAGTTTCGAACTAGTCCTAAATTCTATAGTTCCGAACCAGTTGTAAAATCGACAGACGAAAGAAAAAAGTATCATGATATTTCAATCTTTTTGGTTCTCCGGTGTGTGCGATTTAAAGGTTTGCTCACTAGTAACATTAGAGTTTTGACACTCCCTTAACTCCCTTACTGGCGTCCCTAAATTGGAGCGCTAAGTGCTGCGCTTTCCATTGTCAACGAGTGTGAGGGCGCACTATCTCCAAATCACATGCCGTAATTGTTGACATTTTCGCATTTCCTCTCATTTTTATTATCGTTTCCTCTTTCACTTTTTCTATTTCTTTCCGCCTTCTGCATCCAACTTCAACACGTAACACCTTGTCAAAAATGTAAATATTGTTTCGCGCTTGACGCGCCAATTTAGGGACGGCAGTTACAAAATCTTTGCACACACACACAGTGCCTTGCTAAGGGAGTCTATTTTGTCAAGAGGGAGCGGCGAGTGAACTGTTTTCTGAGCAAACGTTTTGTTGTTGAATCATGCGTTTACATATCTTTGACTGTAGCTGAGTTTGCAGAGGTGCTTGCTGTTATTAGTTAGATTTCAGAAGGTCCCAAGTGGTTAAAATGTTAACACAAATTTTTCTTCTGTATTACCAAGCTATGAGAAAGTATCTGCGAAGTGCAGAATTGAAGCGTATTTGAACGAAAAAGCCGCCAAACATTTATCTACCTATGTAAAGTAAACAAGCCCCCCCGCTCCATACCTTTTTCGATAGTTCGACAGATAAGTTCTAGTTCGTTCTGCAGCCATTTTTCTATAGTTCCTAACCAGTTCTAAATTCGTCAGCTTAGATATAGATTTCTACTGAAAACAGTAAAATATTTTTTTAAAAGTACTATGCTTGAAATTTTTCTAGCTCCCTGAATTTCTTTACTTATTCATGCTTCCTACAGAATTAGTAAATTTGCCAAAGACAAAAAATAAACGAATATTTTTTGCAATCGATTTAAGCTCTTACGTATATGTACTTGCACATTTTCAGAAAGACATTTGCATTTCATTCCTTATTTCCAGGGATCTCAAATAATATGTAGTTATTTTCGAAATTTCAATTCAAGAAATTAGACGGGTAATTTTTGTCTATATGATATTTGAATATAGCAGTGTGATGCTTGCTAGCTAAGGAATATTCATCTTAAATGATTAAAATAACTTGATTTTTTTTTTTTTTAAAAAGTCCACAATTAATCGTTACTTTTTGACCGGCAGTTTTTTTAATCAAATATAACAGTTAAACTTGACTTTTATTTTTTCGTCAAAAGTAAAACGCTAAAATTTAATCACTAAATATTTCATCTGCTTGTAAATTTGTGTGTGTAATTACTTCAGAGCAAAGCTGTTGCTAGTCGACTAGTCGACTAATCGGTTAACCAAATAGTAGTCGAATAATTACTATTCGGCTTAGTATCAACCGACAAAAAAGTTGCTAATCGACTCGTCGACTAACCGAATAGCCGGATAGTCGAGTTTTAACAAAAGCTCTACTCCAGAATCTAAACTGAATTATATGTGCTTTTTCTGTCATTATTATAGTTAATAGTGTATATCCATTAACCATTCTACTTACCTTCGATGGTCTATCAATCTGTCCCAGAAAGAAGGTAAGCAGCGAGATTATAATGAAATTAACGCCGCCTGCGAAATCCGTCAGCTTATCCATATGCAGAATGGAGTTGATCAGGAAAAATAAGATCTGCATGCTGACCGTGACAATCGCACTGATTGCGTAATGGTCATAATCCAAAATGTTGATGGCCATTTTTGTGACAACAAAGTTTCGTTAAAAAATTAAACGCTATTTCTTGCATAACAACAACGTCGTCGTGTTGTCACTCACAGCTCACTTGACACTTGTCGTTATATTTTTCGCTTCACTTTCATTTGCAGCAATGCTCTCAGGTACTAATTTAATTTTTGTACGATAGTGGATTTTCATTTCTTTTTGTTTTTTTTTTTATTTTTTTTATTTACAAATATACACTTCTACATCGTTGGGGCGATTAGTAAATCGCTAATTTTGCATTAGTTTCCTCTGCTTGCACATAGACTGTTGGAGTTACCCCAGCGCCACTTCATACAATGCATCGACTCCACCGTGAGGATAGGCTTTCAAACCTTCCAGAAAAAAAGTCTTGTTTTGTTGATTAAATTAGTTATACAAATTAAAATAAAACAACGCTCCCTTGCATCTGCAATATATGTGTTCTAAATACATATGTACGCTCATCAGAATTATTCTATGGTTTTTGTACTGGCTTAAAAGCAACCCAAGATCAATAGCGTTCTTACAAAAATATTTTAAGATTGAGGCACATAATAACAAATTTTTAATATTTTTTCTAAATTGGTTTGAGCTGTGTTTTAATTATCAGTTATCTCTTTCATTGAGATTGTTTCTTTAAATGGACCGGATAATTCAATTAGGGGCATTGGAGTCTTTCCGTTAGTTATCGTTAACGTTAGTATCGTTACCTTAATTCACAAAGGCCCTAACCAACACTTTCTTCGAGACTGCGTTCTTCACAGATTTTGGTAGAATATCAAGCCCTTTGCACAAAACTATCGTATTTACCAGAAACCAAATATTACAGGAACGCGTTTTTTCTACTTTTCAAAATTTTTTGAATTTTTTATTAAATTTTTTTTTTTTACTAAGTTCAAAAAACTTTTGTATGCCACATGCCATAATTTCGCCCTCAAGAAAATAACGCATTGTAACATACGATAAAATATACAGTAATTTTCTGGCGTAACTATAGGGATTGTGAAGTGTAGAACAAATTTGCATCAAAAAGTCAAGTTCGAAAAAATGATTCATGCGATAATTTTGCGGAAAATTGGTTTGTTAGGGCCTTTGTGAATTAAGGCAGGGGTTCCTAAACTTTTAAGATAATGGAACCGTTACTAAATAATTTTCATTTCAAATTACTAAAAATCAAAGGCACTGCAATTTAAATATGAATAAAAACTTTTTTGCTAGAAATTGTATACATTAGGGCGAAGAAGTTTTCGAAGAAATTCACACTCTATGATTAATTCTTAGCAAAAATGGTGAACAAACTATATACCAAAAATGGCGGTTGACCCTCCCAATTTTCAAAAGGAAAAAACAGTTGCTTTGGCCAGGACTCGAATCCAGATTNAAAAAGTCAAGTTCGAAAAAATGATTCATGCGATAATTTTGCGGAAAATTTGTTGGTTAGGGCCTTTGTGAATTAAGGCAGGGGTTCCTAAACTTTTAAGATAACGGAACCCTTACTAAATAATTTTCATTTTATGGAATCCCACATCAAATTACTAAAAATCAAAGGCACTGCAATTTAAATATGAATAAAAAATTTTTTGCTAGAAATTGTATACATTAGGGCGAAGAAGTTTTCGAAGAAATTCACACTCTATGATTAATTCTTAGCAAAAATGGTGCGCAAACTATATACCAAAAATGGCGGTTGACCCTCCCAATTTTCAAAAGGAAAAAACAGTTGCTTTGGCCAGGACTCGAATCCAGATCATTCGGAGTGGTACAATGTACCTCTAACCCCTCGGCTACAGTGGCCAACAACACATACAAGTTAGTAGAAAAAACAAGCTGTCAAGCGCAACGCTCAACGCTCTTATGTATTTCGGTAGGGCACTCAGTACGGCAATCATACCAACTACGAGTACATACATATACTCGAACATATACATACTGCGTTTATGCGTAGGCTAATTCATGAAATCATTTCATAAATTTTTTTTTTTAAGTTTAAGAACATTACCTACG
This sequence comes from Rhagoletis zephyria, assembly GCF_001687245.7. Lineage (NCBI taxonomy): Eukaryota > Metazoa > Arthropoda > Insecta > Diptera > Tephritidae > Rhagoletis > Rhagoletis zephyria. The sequence goes on along the minus strand of NW_016159267.1, from coordinate 69,104 downwards.
ACAATGATATTTACACAGTCGCGGCGAAGTAAAAGAAACAATAATAAGACACAACAAAGTTTGCTGAAACAGAAGAAAACAGACAGACGGTGCATTTTCAAGTGTTTCATTCTTTTTGCATTTCATTCTTTTCGGCGATCGCTCAAACACATTAGGGGTATTCTCTGAGTCTTGCAAAGCCCTTGCATGGTGCACAGATTGCACGGATTGCACGGTTAAAACCGGTTTTCGTATGGGACAGCTTTGCAAACCGTGCAATCCGTGCACCGTGCAAGGGCTTTGCAAGACTCAGAGAATACCCCTATTGCCATGCCATCCAAGTGCAGTTAGCATATTTGCATTTTTAGGCCGAGTACTCATCCACCCACGCATGCACTTGTGTGTGTGTAAATATGTAAGTATGGTTATGTATGTTAATAGATAAAAAATGCTTTGTGATTTGTTGGTTTTACAAATTTTTTGTGTTTCTTATTTTTATTTTATGACACAAAGAGACAGACAAGGGCAAGTGGATAATCAGCAAGCGTTTATATGTTGCAAAAATGCATCACTCTATTATGTGACTGTTGAAAAGGCAACCACGAAAATAAATACAAACATTCCAATTTTATTGTGAACAAACAGTTCATAGTGCCTAAACGTTTCCTGTAGGAAAATTTATTGGCTTGAATTGGCACATTTTTATTGGATTCAGAAAGAAAACAAGTTCGCACTCAACATAATCATTCTAATCTGGAAATCACACATGGCAGAAACTACTACAGTACTTTAATCAAGGTTTTCCTTCTGGTTTTTGTTTTCTTAATTTTGTACGAGGAGGAAGCATCAAAAGCCTATATCCGTCAGTTTGGGCCTTTTACCCGTCCTAAATCCACTATTGTCCAAGTACCGATTCAGAAAATTAAGTTTAGTCTAGGTTTTCCTGCTGGGTATACACGGGCATATGTGTGTGTATGCGTATGTGCATGTGTATGTACATAAGTATGTACACACCAAAATGCATATTTGCATGCAAAAACTAAGTTTTTTTATATGAATTTCCTTCCCTTCGATGCCTTTTCCAGCAAAATGTTTACAAGAAATATTCTCGCAAATCCTATTAACCGTTAAGTGCGTGTTTACCTGCGCTTTTGTGTTTTTTTCTGCAAACAAAAACGTTTGGTGACGCCTTGACCTTGAATATACTTCGCACTCAAATTGCTACTTGCCGCCATCGAACAAGCGAAGGTGCGTGTTTTAAACTTGAAATGCACGTGCTGCGCCAGCAATAGTGCAATTTTGGCAATAATGGATTTAAGGTACACATACATTTTGTTAAATATATACATAAATACATGTCTACGTATGCACAAACATGTTTCTGAAAGAAGTTCGACATGACGTATGAGCAACTCAATATTAATAAATGGTAACCCCAGGGCGTATAAACAATCAACTGCGGCATTCAAACCGGAATTTAAATATTCATTATTTTTCAACAACTTAAATCGAAAAAATTGCTTCAATATTGTTTGAGAAGCTCTCCAATCATTAAAAAAAAAAAAATAAATAAATGGGTTTGAAACCTACTTCTCTTACTTAAAGTGAAAATTATTTCATAAGTAACAAAACAAAACACAGTAATTAAATGCATACGTATTTAATAATACTCTAGCATATACATATCTGATAAAGTAACTTAAAGTATGTCGAAAAAGCTCGATGCAAAAAAGTTTAATTTTTAAAAAATTTTAAAATTTAACCATGGGCGAAATATAGTAAAATTGCATTTTTAGCTTTTCACTCTGACGTCAGTATTTATTTTAAAAGACTGTGTAATTTCAAAGATATGATTAATTCCAAAAAAAAAAAACATTATTTAAGAAATTCAGTGCAATATAGAAAGAAATATGGGTACCGAATGAAAGAGGAAATTTCTTTAGAAGTCAAGAAAATTTAAATCGCTTGGATTCACAAGGACGAATAGGTAATTTTTTAAGCTGCTAAAGCTAGAAGAACGAAATTCGAAAATGTTATCGAGTTTCTATAAGTCCTTAACATATAATTTTTTCAAAAATATATATTGCGAAATTTCAATATTGCCACCAGTGTAAAAAAATCCCGAAAATCGCGGCGTTAATTTGCCAGGAATCCCGGGATTTTCGGGATGTAAAAAAGGCCAGGATCCCGGGACTAACATTCCTAGTATGTTTGTAAATAACTCATTAGTACCGCGCATTAGTGGGGTACTAGAGAATTCATTCGCTATTGGTAACCATCGGTAGCTACCCGCCGGCAACCTGGCAATTCACCCATGAACTTAATAATGACAATGTCATTGGGAGTAATCAATTTACAGTGAGGAACTAGTGAATTCAACAGACTTACCAGGCCACCATTTTCCTTAGAATACATTGGCCTAATAAATTCACCAGCTGCCTTTCCGTACTATTTAGAGATTTTGTAGTACATACATACATACTTAAAATTTTACTGTTTTCCAATCTAAACTAAAATTTTAAATCCGTTTTTCACGCAACGAGTGATATTTATGTACTATTCTATTCTATTGCAAAACTGTTTACTTTGCCCTCTTCAAAAAATGTATGTATGTATATGTATGTATTATGTTTTATTGATGAGCAATGTTTTCCATACATTCCACAGGTATGCGGGCTCTTTGTTGAATCGATGCCAAAAATTCAAACTGTCTGCTATTTTCCGTTTAACTTGGCTTTGGCCACAAAAAGTTCACCGCGAGTGGCTATTAAATATCACACAAATGTCTATAACATACTTATTGCATATTTTGATGTTCAAAAGTCCCTGAGTGTAATGAAGTGAACTTAAACTTAAACTTGTGTACATATGTATGTACATACATACATATTTTATACATATACGTATGCATATATACCCGTTAATGCAGAGCTAAGGCCACATTTTTTATATGCATTTCGGTTAATTTTGGAATACTAGTTGACCTTTAGCGAGTACTCATTACATGCGTACATGGAGTATGCCCGATATTTTTAGGGTATATGAATGTAACGTGTTACCCTAGGCAAAAAAGTTCCTTCAATGAGGAATCAAATCTATCTCCAGGCTATGTTCTAGTTGTAATTTGTTTTCATATGCAGCATTATTTTGCTTGTAGTGACTCCACATATGCAATGTATTTACAATCGCAAAGTAATTATTTATGAAGGGTTGTATAAAAATAACGATGCCTTTTAGAACAAAAAAATATGATATTAACTTTGGTTAATATTTATGCATATACTTTCGGGTAAGTATGGACATACAATGCCCTACATACACACATTCAAATACTACGGTGGCACGAGCGCCAATCAAATATTGTCTGGCAAAGGTATTTTCCGCCTGAACAGGTGTTTTTACCGCTTTCATTCTTTCCGACATTTCCCTAGAATTTCTCGCTAATACATTAAGCCTATGTACATATGTATATATGTACATGTGTATATATGTATGAATGTATGTATGGAGGCATGTTGATGAATAGAAAAGTACGACAGCAACAACTGCAACAAACTCTCCGGTTGAGCTTTTGTCGCTATTCAAGAAAAAAGCAGACTAGCAGCTGAGCTACTTGTTTTAGACACCGTTTCTAACGTAATACACACACACTGATATAAGTAAGTAATGCAATACAGAAAATTCAGCACTTGACAGTCGACACATCCCACTGTTGGGTGAGTTTTTGACCCAAACGTTGTTTTTGTTTGCACTCTCGTTTAGTGCCGCGAATGTGTGAACACACAAACATGTAAATATGTACATATGTAGGTAAGTACGAAAGGGAAATTGTTGTAAGTCTTATTTATATTCGCGCGTGCATTTTGTTGCTGCCGCGTACACACATGCATACATACTAGTGTCCAACCGAAGGTTCAGCCTGGCTTCAGTATTCGGCCTATTCGGCTGGTTTTTTATATGTATTCGGCTTGGGTTTTGGCCTTCGGCTGAAAATGTAAGAACTCTATTTCGACCGCTTTGCGCAAAATTATCGTATGTTACAAAAACCAAATTTTACAGGAAAGTGTTGTTTGTATTTTGCTCTGCCCATAGCCCATACAGTAATTTCGCCCACAAAAAAATTTCACCTACAATAAAATTTGCAGTCAATTTTTGGAGTTTTAAGCGGTAATATTTGAACAGGTGATCCAACGAAAAGTGAATTTCGTAAAAAAAGTAAGATACGACAATTTTGCAGCTTTCCCTGGGAAGTGAAGCGTCAAAAAACAAACAAGCATGAAAAAGAATTTACAATTGCATCCTGCACAAACCAAAAATTTTTAGCGCCTGTGGAAAAATGTATATTTGTAAAGTGTTCCCTTTATTTAAAAAATAATAAAAATAATTTGTTACGGAATAAAAAATTGCAGGCCTATTACTCGGCATCGGTATTCGGCCGAAAATTGCCTAAATTTAGTAGTTTAGAATAGTACTTAAAATTCGCCTTCGGCTTCGGCCACAATTCCAGCTTCGGTCGGACACTAATGCATACATACATATGTATGTATGTACTATGTATGTACATATGTTTGTGTGTGTATACCTAATATTGTATAATATTTATACGAGCATAAAAGCAGCGTGCACGTCTTTACTTCTTGCGTTTTCAAGGATACACTCTCAAGTGAATTAAAATTTTTACTTTTACTTGCAAAATCTATGCCACTCTTTGCATATCCAAGGTGAATATATGTATGTACTGATTCCCATATGTTTGTGTGCACATATAAACGCATAAATACAAATTCAAGTACAAATGTATGTACATACATACAACATAAATAAGTTCATTAGGAATTATTAAAAAATAAATAAATAAATAAAACAAAATAAAAAAAACCACGTATGCTCCACAGAATACCACCAACTACACATTCCACACTAATGTGCATACATACATATGTATGTATATGCGAGTTTCCATCCGCGCCTATAACCATGCTTTATTAAATCACTATGCACTTTTACACTTCAATTAAATGCCATAATACAATTTTCAATTCCATAAATATATTTCGAATCGCGAACAGATATTTAAAAAAATTATTCGAGCCACCGACGGGCACATTTAACATTCGCACGGTTGCACCTTTGAAAGTGGTATTCACGGGGACGATAGACTTCTTTTTTCGGGCACTGAAGCTGCGAGCGTCTTGGAGGAAACTGATTTGTCGTCCCGCAGCGAATAGGTTAGATTGGTTGTTAGCCGCCGATTCCTGTATGCATTCAATGAAGCTTTAGAAAGCTTTGCGCTTTTCCTCTCACCGGTGGAATGCGCGTTGAAAGTACAGTGAGACATACAACTAATCCAAACTAGTTGCATATCGCCCTTGGCGCGCAATAACATACAACATCAAACAACATACTAGGTGCGTTTCTTTATACACTAGTTACCGCCTTTTTGATTTAAGTATTGCGCTTAAAATTGTGCCGCAAAAACTTGGCCTTAACTGCCCTAGAAATGTAAATTTTCTATGTTACCGCCTATTCCGCCACACTAAAGCTAAAGCTAAAGATAAAGATAAAGATAAAGATAAAGATAAAGATAAAGATAAAGATAAAGATAAAGATAA
>NW_016159267.1:7013-62542 GCF_001687245.7 Rhagoletis zephyria | reverse complement strand
TTCTTTATCTTTATCTTTATCTTTATCTTTATCTTTATCTTTATCTTTATCAAAGAAAAAGAAAAAGATAAAGATAAAGATAAGGACATTACTATATATTAACCTGTACTTCCGGTAATGCATTCAAATGATTTCCGGTGTGCATTCCAGAAAAAATTTCAGCAAGTTTGACGTTTTGTTTTGCGCCTTCATTTATTTTGTTTTCGTTTGTTTTCTTTTTTGTTTTGACATTTCCTGTCCACATTATTCAATAGCACAATATTTTTTTAGTATTGGCGATACTTCTGAAAATATCCGGTTAAAGTGGAGCAATTCTGTCGAGTGGCGAGGCCACATCTCACATTCACCTTATGAGTCCGAGCAAGGAGCAGCCGGATCGTTAGAAGTGATGACATTTGTGATGCGGCTTATCCGCCAACCGGCACATCTCACCCAAAATAGCGCAATAAAATTTCTGCAACAGCAGTATGCAGCTCCTGCAGTCACTCCTATCCGTCTACGAAGGTGAGTGACCCAATAAACAATGCTTTGCGTAATTTACATGCAAAAAATTACCTCAAACCCTTTTTGGTCAAATATTTTCAGTGGTACTACCGAGAAACATTCGAATGACCAGAAAAGCCAGCTACCCCCTGTTGTCCCGCCGCATATTTGTCCTCCGGAACCACAATATCCGCCAAGTAAAATTGGTGAATTAAAAGATGCGCCAAGTTGGTCCAAGTGGCCGCCACCAACACAGGATGTCAAAAAGACCACTTCACAGAGGTTGTCACGCGAAAATGTCGAAAACTATATGTTTAAGCATTTCTTCGACTACATCAAAAACTATGAAAAATTATTTGAGAAAAACTTTCCTTCTGCCATGAAGGTGTATCGCACTTATGTGGACGGGGTCATGGATTTCTACAATGACATGAAAGCTTATCTAAAGATATCACGCATTGCTAATAGTTCCCCCATGGGTCTAAAAGCATTGAATCGTAAAGAATTGGAACTATACATGCAAATGCCTCGAGATATGATGAAGGTTGCTCCCGCTTTATTTGGAGCCGCGCTTCCGCTTGTCGGATACGTGGTGATGCCTTTGATGTAAGTCAAATGCCTTATTATTATTTGAATTCTAAATTTTCCTTGAACTTCGATTCAGCTTTGCGTTTCCACAGCAATGCCTTTGTTCGCATTTCTGGACGTTACAACAAAGAGCAGAGTTTCAACAAGTCGCGTTGCAAAAACGTCTTAAAAATAATAAGCTAGTTTTGAGAATATTGCAGTCGAAATTAAAAGATGTCAAAAAACACCAACATCACGATCAATTGCAACATATATTGGGCATGTTAGGTAGTGGTTTTCACCCCAGTGTCGAAGCATTGCTTGAGGTTAAGGACATTTTCGCTCAACCGCCATACGATTTACTATCTCTAACTAGGAAACAGATTGTAAGCAAGTCAAATTCACAGCAGAATTGTGAACTTAAAAAGAAAGTACTACATATTACATATATTTGTTTTCATTAGGGTCTGCTGTGTCAACTACATGGAGTTCCTACTCTCTTGTTCAAGCGTTTCCACTTATCGGAGCATGCATTTTTGGTACATCACATGGATTTGGCTATAGTACGCGAAGGCCACGTTCATAACATGCACCCCGATGGTATCCGTCGATCCTGCTATATTAGAGGTCTTAATCCCGTTAACCTTAGCACCGATGAAATGATATCATGGCTACGTAATTGGATAAAAATTTCTACATCGATTGAAGAACATCACATCAGCATGTTCCTGTACCTGCCAATTCTATTAGGATACAATCACCCAAATAATTGGCACCTTATTTATGACAGTAGTTAAACAATTAGGTCTAGGAAACCAGCAGTGATGTTATAAACCTAAAAAAAAAAATCATAGAATTCAGTTTATTTACAAGCGGCAGAAATATGCTACAAACTGTGCTCCGCTTTTTGTTCATCTTTTACTAGCAAAGTATTCCCAGCTGTAAAATGAAACCAATTCAATAAGCAGATCCATTAGTTTCATTCTAATAGAATGAAGTGTTCAAACCTGGGTTCAAACATTTTCCGAAATTAAACACCTCTGTATTAAAAAAACTTGGAATTTTTAATTTTTCAGTAATTAATTAAAAAAACATAATTTGTAAAGAATTTCAAAAATCCTCTATTTCATGCAAGTAAACCATCCATCAACCGCCTATTCAAATACAAAAATCAAAAGACGACGAAATAAGACAAAGAATCCTTTATTCCTAAAAAATAAGTTTATTTTCTTTTAAAAAGCAGTCAACTAGTACTAGAGCAGACTAAGCTGAAAAGGTGAAACTTTGCGTTTATTTCTTGGAGGCACCCTTTTTCACGCCTTGTGCTTTCAATTCGCGAATGCGTTCGCGTTTGTCCTTCTTCAATTTACGCTCTGTACCGTCAGACTTGGTACGCTTTTTCAATGTGTTGAAAGCAATAGTAAGCAACTTGTTACGTTGACGCTTGGCATAGCGCAGCTTGAAGCGATCGAAATCATTCAAATGTGAACGCTGCAAGTAAAACAAGGAACTTTAGCAAAATAGCAAAGAATTTAAATTTCTTAATAACTAGTCTTTTCAGAGTATTATAAATTAGCTTCATTATGTATCAGCCGGCAATTCCTATCAAGAACTTTCTTTATCATCATGCGAACTTGTGTGCATACAATATTTTGGTCGCTCGTTTGCACACGACTTTGAGGTTGTTCTCACTTGCCTGGTCATGTTGTCGTTGTTGTAGCGGCTACAACATCCTGGTTATCCGGTTATGCGGTTATATTTTTTATTCAGTATACAATAAAATACACTGATTAAAATACATGATTTTTAACCAAATAACTTAATGACCAGGCAAGTGTGAACACCCACATTCTATTTGAATTACCTTGCAAATGTTCTGTGATTTGGCTGACCATGGGCTAGCCTTCCATTGGGCTTTTAAGTCGCTGTCCTTCCAGGCCTTGCGCACAATACGTGTGGGAGCAGTGAAGGGGAATTTAATGCGGTATTTGGTCAAATGCAGATTATTCAATCTGTATGCCTGGCGTGGAACTCCAGTCAGTGGACCATCAACAAGTACCTGAAAATTAAAACATCCATATAAAATCCAGCAATAAAATGCGCAAAAACCGCCAATATGCTTTAATACGCTATCAGTTGTGGTTGTAAATAGCTTCAGATATGTATCAGTTGGCACTTCCTATCGTCAACCGTTTCATCACTAGCGTACTTTGGTATACATATTGGCGAAATCATATTTCGTTCACTAACCCGTGTTTGGTCAATAACATCAACAATGGCCACCAGACGACCCTTCAAGGAGCCCGCTGAGCATTTGGCAATACGGCCAGTCTGTACAAACCTTTGGAAAGGCTGTAAAACAGATAAAAAAAATGTATATATGATTATAATGACGAAAGTTATTAGCGCCTCCACGTTTCTGTTAGCAGCTACCCCGGGGGATAGTACCACGTGAAACAGTTTTGCAAATACATTTTTAACACTCGAAACGCTCAAGAAAATGTATTAACTTATAGCGAGCCATTGTGGCAAAACACCACATTCGTTTACTAATTGTTCACATTTAATTTGACCTTTTTTAAAACGTTTTGCGAGAAAACAAATTGAGCCGTCCCCTTACCATGGTTAACCGGAAAGAAAGAAACTTGGCTGCAGTTGCACTAACAAGAAAGATTCAACGTCAGATCACTGAACTGTAACTAGGCAATGAAGAAATCGCGATGACAGTCCAGAGGTGTTAAACCAAACATTAGGTGCAATCCCGTATTCCTCGGACTAAAACTAATAAAACTGTCAAAAAATAAAAATTCGCTCCGAGGGAGAGAGTAACATTGAAGAGTACGGGATCGCTTTTTAGTAAAAATGGTAACTTCTGTCAACTTCAACATAACCTCCAAATTTTGGTTGTAAATTTTTGCTTGATTTGTATGTAAACACGCGCAGCTCACTCATGTAAATAACCAAAAATACTTTCAAACTCATTAGAATCCACTTAAACAAGTAATTAGATTCTTTTCAACATGAATTAGCAGAGTGCACTTTTCGTTTGTTTACAATTTGGTTGCCAAGCACACTACAGCTGCTCGTTTGACACATTTACCAGAATTTACCAGCAAAAAATTCTCGGACTAAAACTGGTAACTTCTGACAGAGAGAGAACCGTGTTTACTCTCTTTTTTGTACTCTCAATAGTCAGAGAACCGAGTACGGTATCGATTTCCAATAAAATCTGGCTGATTCTGACTACAATTGGGAAAACTGGAACGACGGTTCTATATAGCAGAGATGTCTGTTTTCGAAAAACATCGATGCATCGATACATTGACTATTTATTCATCGAGTGGAAAATTTTCGATGCATCGAAGAAAAACATCGATATTTTCGATGCATCACTAGTCAAATTGACAAATATAAAATTTGTGTGTTTTCGTTTATTCTGTCATTTTCTATATTAAAGTGATTTAATTTTTTTGCTTAGCCATAATATGTCGGAATTTAAACAAAAAAGCAATGGTTCATCATCGAGAACAATCTATATTAATCCACATTTCAAAAAACCAATAACTTATCCTCAACAAGTAATATCAGCTCGTGCTCATATTAATCCTTTATTCCTGGGAGCCCATCGACCTCCAGCTATACATATGAACCCCAACTTTGTGAATAACACGCTATTGAATCGACAAAGCTTACCGCAAAATAACGATGTGCGAAACTTGACTTCAGAAAGTGTAATTAGATCTAGTGTAGTTCCACCACAACATATGCGGATAGAGACAATAGACCTATGTCGAACCTCAGATCATTTGCTGAAGGAATCAAATATAAACAAGAATCTAAAAGAATATCCAGATAACAAAATTACATTCCAAAAAATTATAAGTAAATCCCGTACAAAAATTGTTCGCGAGCCAGCTTTAGTTAATGACGCCCCCACACCTACCTCAGATCCACTCATCCGTTTAAGTAGCAAAAAGTTGGTAAGACGTATGCATGTACGTCCGACAACAAGCATAACCCAAAAGACTACGCTGGCCACTAGCATCAGTACAATTGGAAAATACAAACTTGTTCGAAGTAGAGGAGGACCCTGCATCACCACTAAAAGCAAAGCCTTGACACCGTCATTAAAATTCAAACGAAAAACTTTCGTAGCGCGCTATGCGTTGCAACGTTCAACCTCCGAATCCAAAATTACACCGACGTAAGTATAATAAATTAATTTTAGACAGTTGCAAATTTAATTTTCCCATGCTTTAGGTCTTCTAAATTGCGTGCATTGCCAGTCAATAAGAAGCTTCAATTGTTAAACATCAACGGAGTACTCTACAGGTCAACACGCAACAAATTACAAAGAAAAGATACTACTGTACCTCCAAATAAACTAGCGTCGGCTGGATTGTCTACGTTAAGCCTTAAGTCAAATTCTAACGCTACCCAGAAATCCAACAAAAATTCTTATGGCCGTGTGATATTTGTGCATGGAACGAAATTCGAATTGGACAAGACTGGATTTAAATTAACACGTCTTACTCCAACAAGCATACAGAGCGTGTCGGGGGGCCTCCAAAACTCAGAAGGAACGGCTTCAAGGCTGCGCCAGCGCATAGATATTGGTGGCCTAACGTACGTCGCTTCCACAACGCAAAATGTCTTCGTGCGAACTCGAAACCACTTAACCTTGGCACATTTAAATACAGCAAAAAATCGTAGCCTGCAGCTTTTAACACGTCGCCTAGTTAAAAGCAATATACCGTGTGCCATTTTCCAACGCATTGGCAAATGTATTGCTCACGAACGAGGGAGGTGCAACAAAGTGCACGATAAACGACAGGTTACCATTTGCCCACGGTGTGTATTAAAGGTTCTTGAATAACATAGTCAATTATTTACACTCAATTTCCACTTTGAAAGATTTTTGCGCAGCGAATGCCACAACTCCGAGTGTTTACTCTCGCACAATGTTTCTCTGGCAAAAATGCCTGTTTGTAAATTCTTCCTTCAAGGTGTTTGTGTACGCACAGACTGCCCATATCTCCACAAAAAGCTCAGTGTGAACGCGGATATATGTCCAGATTTCTTGCGGGGTTATTGCAAGCTGGCCGATCAGGTAAATGCACACAAAATGCTCTAAGAGGATTGGTTAACCTTTTTTTGTTTTTGTTTTATTAGTGCAACAAACGCCACGAATTCGTGTGCCCAGAATATGAGCGCAGTGGAAATTGCGAAATGGCGAGTTGTGTGTATTGCAAGAATCGCAAACGGAAACGGCTGAATGAGCAACCAAGCCAACACAACAAAGCAGGGGTGACAGCTCGAATAAAGGAAAGCCCCGGTCCGGGCAGCCATGATACTTCTGCAGTGCCGCTGCGATACTTCACTGACAAAGACACACATATAGCGCCGAGTGAAGCACCTGAAGTCCATAAAGCTGATGAAAAGAAAGACCCAGATACTCATTCAGAAATCGATGATATGCCTCCAGTGTCTTTTCGCCCTAAGGTGGGCGCTTTGCCTGCCTTTATACCTCTTTCGTAAAGAAACCTAAATATGTATTAAAAATTATATTCTTTTACGATTAAGAAACTTAACGATTATTAACTAAAAAATAAAAAAACAATTTCACAAGGTTTTAGCCGAGACAAAATAAATTGTAAGCATTGATATTTCATTTTTGTGTATCATAATATCAATAGGGTAATTATAGATTTATTTGAATATTCGCTTCTGTTACCACTGTTTTTTTTTTGTTATCATTTAAGTAAATACTCGGCATGTTTTTGCATATCAAATAAGTCTGGGAATGCATAGACATACATATTTATGTATATATCTTATATTTATATAGCATATGCAATACTTTATACACAAAATCCAAAGGTCATAAAGTATCTAAAGCGGTACGCTTTCTCCACTGCCTACATAGTACATATTTATGCTTTTAATTAATATTTTGCATACATTTTTTCTTAAATACTAGAAAATATGTGGATTTAGGTAACAAGTAGAGTTTTCAAGTTGCAAAGTTGGTGGTATGAGGTTGCACTGATTACTATATTTCGTCTAATAACAAATTTAATGGATATGATAGTTATGACTTTCGAAAAACAACATTTACAAACGCGTACATACATAATTTAATATAAACATTACAAAAATTGCTGTATTAAATACGTATTTTACTAATGAACGAGGAGGTCGTATACTTATGGAAAACTAACTGGAAATAAAATATAAAAAATGGTTTACTGCGTTTGAAAATACAAACGATTGAGCAAATCAACGAATTGATTTGCCAAACAACTAAAAAGATTACAAAAAGCTTCTAAAATTTAATACAAATCATACGCTTATCATACGAACATACATATATTACATATAACGATTCTTGTAAGTTGGCTATTTTCCTCTTATATTTTATTTAATTTTTGCTCTCTATATAAGCAACAAATGTGCGATATGTATGTATGTTTTTAATGCATAACACCAGAAAGAAAAATTTAAGAATGTCACCCCTATTACGAGTGTCGACTAGTCGTAGATAAACGACTCTTATTCGATTATCGACTTTCCATGGTATTGTGAATTTCGATTTTTCGTTCAATAAGCATCTTAATAAAACTATTCATACTCACCTATTGAACGAAAAACCGACATTCAAATTACTATGGATAATAGAAAATCGGCAAATAGTCGTTTACAATAGTCTACTACAGTCGACTCGCGTTCTTTCCCATTTTGTACCGATTAATGTAAATGTGAAATATAAGCTGTTGTGTGTTCCTTAAGTCTATAGAAACCAAAGCACAAGATTAATGCAAATACTCATGTGTTGTCAATTTGACCAGCTGTCTAAGCGCGTTACATTCCAGTCTACAAAATATTCGATGTACATATTTTTCCTATGCGGATATTTATGAGATATTTCGTGTAGATATAATTTCTCACTACCTTAATAGTAAGCCAACGTTGAAGATTAACTAAAGCCCTTGCAAATGGCGAATACACATGCCTTACTTTTATCTATACATAAAGTGCAATTTTTATTGCTTATAATTTACCAGAATTATACGAATGTTATTAGAGGGGAGAAAAACGAAACGAATAAATGCGAATATATCACAATACGATAGTAAAGAAATTTGAGATCGTGAACGGTGTAAAATCAACGCCGCAAATGTGCAACATGTTTAGTTTGAAGTCATTAGGCACTGAATAAGCAGAATATTAGTAAAATTTAAATTAAATTTCTTAGAAATTTTAACCTAAAATATCGAAAATAGCACTCTTAATTATTCTAATTTTCTACGCAACTCAAGAATATGACTTTTTTAATGTTCCTAAATGATGCCCACTAATCATCTGGAACTAAAAATGGTGCCACCAAACGTGTAAATGCCTCATAACCATGTAAACCTCGTAAACTTACCAAATTTTGTATGGCAAATCGGTTTATTTACGAGGTCTACGCGGTTACGAGGCATTTACGCGTTTTCATGAATACTCATATTAATTATATAGGAATACGAATAAGATCATCTTAAAGTCTGTCCTAACAATCGAAAAAGTGCGAAGAAACGTTGCAGTATTCTTTGCCTATTGTCCAAATTTTGAGTTACCAGCCAAGGAAGGACAAATAGCCAATTCATGAAATTTGCTTAGTTATGTCTCGCATCGTATTGTTTGACTTTTTCAGGTATGGCAGCTTTCTCCACAACAACGTGCTTAGCGAGTTCGTCCAATGATTTCACATAAACTAATTTGCGCCAGAACTTTGCACTGAAAGCAAAAGTTGATTTTTGCATACACTCTAGTGTATCTTTTAAATTTGATGATATACTTACCTAACAAAGGGTCGAGTCATCCATACTATAGACTTTATCCAAAATGTTGGATGCACTAAATACATATTTTTCAGACTTTTTCTTAAACGCCTATCCAACAGTTGATAGCACCTGTGAATGTAGTTATGTATGTATGTATGTATTAGTTGCAGATTCAAAGCTAAAATTATTTAGGCATTTCATACTTTTTTAACCAAGGAAATGGTGGCACGTTCCGACGACTTGTACCGCCATGAAGATAAATAAGCACATAGTCCTCTGTAACTAATTGTTCCAAGGTCTTAACTACGTAAAGAAATAAATTATCCATTACGTAGCTGTAATCAGCACGCGAGCGATCAGGCAGATGACAGGCACAAAATATTACAATAGCGTTATGCCCTCCTGCTTGAAGGTATCCACCGTGCGATAGAACACGTTTATAAGGCTCGATTACGCGCATATCTATTTCTCTGGTACGACCATCGGGCAATGTTATCTTTTGCCAGTTTCGAGAATCGCGCCTTTCCTCAGCTGCTGAGTACTGCGGCAACTGACCAGATCGTGCATTTATATCTGCCGCTAACGCCGATAAATGTCCGTGTGGAGTTGGAGTTACAGCTTCAGCAAATTCATCGTCGTCATCCATGCAGTTAACAACGCCAACATCACCATCTTCACTATCATCATCTAGTCCATCAATTAAGGAACTGGATGGGCTAAGGGAAGCCAAATTATGTTCGATATCTTCATCATCGTCGAAACTGTGATTCGAAATCGAATCCAAGGATGAGATATCGTCCCCGGCATTACCACAATTAGGCGCACCTTTTCGAAATCGTCGTACGTTTTTCTGAGTATCACTACTTGCTGTTTGAATAAGGGCGACCGTCTGAAAGTTGGCTTCAACGGCAGCATGATACTGCGAAACATCTGCTTCAGATTCGCTACTCAAAAGATCGGGACTGTGGGCACGTAAATACGCCAGCTTATTGTGCATTGGAGCTGATGTCAAAGCGGCGCCACGATTGTGGTTCACTGTATTTTGCTCTACTATTGCATTATGTTGCAGGGGCGACTGCACATGTTCATATTGTGGCACCACGTCAGGGAAATTATTACGCTTTACTTCGTTATTTGTTGTCACAGAATTAGTTGAGCTTTGATCGTTTTCTGATCCCGTAGGCGACATCAATGGATGGCTGTCTGTAAGTGTTCGTTCAATATTCTGACGCTGCGGTATTAGCTCTAATTGCAAAGCGCCTGATCGAATACATCTGTTATCTAGATCAGATGTTGGCGCATTCACAGATTTTAAATTTTCTCCCTTTATTGTGCCATTTGTTACCAAATTAGACTCCTTTATAAGTACTTCATGGATGTTGTGGTTGCTATGTGTTGGCGACTGGGAGACATCGGGATCATCATCTTCACCAAGAGGCGAAATCCCTGCTGAGCCTTGTGAAGTTGTAGTATCAGATATATCCATTTTGCTGTCCGTTAATGGACTTTCCATTTGCAAACTAGGAATAAACCATAAACTTAAGTTGTTAAACCATAGATTTTCGCATTAAATTCCAATCGATTAATCAGCATTTGGAGATTTCCTTTTCAACATATGTACAAACGTACATATGTATACTGGTGTATTTGTGCACAAAAGCATCCGTTTTTCGTATTGGGATTCCTTACCTCATTTCTCTTTTTGTAGTACAGAAACACCTTCCGATCTACGGTGCTATTTAATTATTCAGATCAAACTCAATTCAATTGAGTTTTTCCAGCAAAGCTGCGATTTTCACGCAAAAAATAAATAAAAACGTTGATATTTCATCAATCATCGGAAACCAATGCTGCCAGATGTGTAAAAATTTCATTTTAAGTTTGCTCTGTTCAATAACCTGATAATTATTTAGTTATGTTTAATGAGCTGCTCTAGGTTACGCCAGGTTAAGATATCTCGATATCTCACAAAATCGTGTTTCATGAGGATTTTTCTTGCTCTAACTCAAAATGTATTCAACCAAGTGTCATTGAATTTGACATTGCTCTCAGAAGAACCATCCTATAAAGTGAAATTGAAAAAAATTTTATCAATTTTGAATCGATTTTTTATATTTTTTTGCATAATAATACCTTAAAAGAGAGCCTACCTGAGTTGTCAATCACACCTTGTTTAATACACCTTGCTCTAACTTACTCTATTTTTATTTCATAAGCCTGAACTAGAGCAACTTAAGGAACGATTTTCTGCACCAGCCTTTTTGATGGAGTAACTTAGAGCAAGCAAATACACACACACACTTTACAATTCGTCGCCTGGGTAAAAGATTGTCGTATGTTAATTTCGGCAGGTTGTGGGAAATCGCGATTGAAGTTTGGAATGCAATTTCCCAAAAACGCAAAGATAAGATTTTGTCCAAAAGCTCAGAAAATGTTACGAGTTCACACAATTCTCAAATTATTTAATTTTTAATGTTTATTGTTAATTAGTTTTGAGTTTATGAAGGATTTTATTTAGTAAAATTTTGTCGTATTGTCCACATTTTGCCAGCCACTTTGTATGAAATATGACAAAATGTGATCAAAATTTCTACCAAATTAACGACACTTTTTACTCAATATCTCGGAAACTAAAGGAGATATCCACAAATGGAGAACTCCATTTTGAAGATATTAATTAGTTTAATACGATTACATCCCCAGCTACATTTTTACTAAATAATCGAAAAAATTGTAGACAATGGCCCGTAGTCATAGTCAAAATAAAGTCGACTTTAAAGTTAGTTGCAGCTTTTTGACATAATTTTCAATGGGATATCTGTCAAAAAAGCTGCAACTAACTTTAAAGTCGACTTTATTTTGACTATGACTACGGGCCAATATCTCGTAGACCAAAGGAGATATCTAAAAACTGATAACACCAATCGAAAGATCTTGTTTCAAAATATATAACTGAATCTAGAACTAAATACGTCAAAATTGCGCTTACGACAATCTTTTACCCAGGCGACAAATTGAACTGTTGAGCTCTCGATTTTGTTCGCACATTTTCAAACAGTGTAGGAAAAATCGCGAAGCCGGGTTTCGATACGAGTATTTGTTTTTCGATACCTACTCAGTACTTGCTTCAAAAGTATCAAAACCAAAATTACTTGGTATCGAACGAAAAGTATCGAGTATGTACTCTCATGTACTCGTATCGTTTCATTCCTATATGCACCTATTTTCGTAGTTGAGAATTCCGTGTTGCTTCTTAATACTAAAAATTATATTGTACTGAATTTACGATTGAAAATTTGAAAATAAGTCGTAATAGGCGGTAGGTTTTCAACCGGGGGTAGCCATGGATACAAATACGACGTCTACTAAGCTCATTTCTCAGAAAGTAGAAGAAATATCCGACTTGTCTGCTCCCACAATAAATGCAACAACAACAAGCTCTATTCCCACTCCGGCGACACCATTGCAGAATTTACCAATTGAGTTGCAGAACGACCAAAAACGCAGAAGGTAAATAAGTTTAATCAGGCAGGTTCTGTGATTTGGAAGTGAATTACAGAGCCTGATTGAATACGTTGGAGTAAATGTAATTAATTTTGAATCATCGTAATGCTCGTAGCTCTTCTCGGTCAATTAAGCGAAAGCGTTTCGACGACGAAATTGTAGAGTACAGCATCGGATTTCCACAATCTCGAAGCGAACCAAAAGCCGGCAGGCAACGTACTATTTCTCAAACCTCCGGACAGACACAATCCTTACCGACACCAATACTGCAATCTGCTGTTCCCGCATGCAATCCTACTGAAATTCCAGTTTCTTTCGTTAGAGAAGCTCCCCCAATAGTATCTGGCTCTTCCACTAACAGCGGAAGCATTTCATTTGGTGCAACCCCCACAACATTACCCCCTACACAACCGACTATACTAACGCAAACATCGCCTTCAATGGAGCGTTCTTCAACTTCACTTGCTGCAGATAAGAAGCGACCACCTCGTTCTAGTGTTAATAAGAAATCAAAGAAATCCGGACGTCCTCCAAGTCAAATTACAACTAAGGATTTGGGCCGCTGGAAACCGATTGATGACCTTGCTTTGATTATTGGCATACAACAGACAAACGATTTGCGGATGGTGCATCGTGGGGTTAAGTTCTCCTGCAAATTTACTTTACAGGAACTGCAATCCCGTTGGTTCTCTTTGTTATACGAGCCAGCAATTTCACGCATTGCTGTAGCAGCTATGCGCAACCTGCACCCGGAACTAATAGAATCAGTTCAAAGCAAGGCTCTTTTTAGTGTGCAAGAAGAAGAACTGCTAGGAACTTTAAAAAGTGTAAGCATCGCAGAATTAAAAAAAAAAAATGGATGTAGTCGCTATTCAATATTGTTTTATTTTAGACGGATAGCCCAAAACTCGAGCAGTTTCAAGAACTGCTGGATAAAAATGCCTCTATTTTCTATGCTGCACGAACAGCTAAATCTCTACAGAATCACTGGCAGATGATGAAGCAATATCAGTTGCTTCCAGATCAGGTGGTAAAACCATTACATATGAGTGATCAACCCTTAAGTTTTTCAGATGCTGAAGATCTCATACTAGATGCAGAGCTTAATGACCAGCGGGACGAAGCTTTAGAGATTGAGCTGGCATTGACTGATCGTCAAAATAAACGTGAAATTCGCTTGTTAGAGAATGAATTGAGCCGTTGGAATGTTTTAGTTGATTCAGTGACTGGTGTCTCACCACCAGAATTTGACGGTCAAACTTTGGCAGTACTTAGAGGACGGCTTGTTCGTTATTTAATGCGTTCTAAAGAAATTACATTTGGCCGATTTGTTGAAGATTCGCACGTCGATGTCGACCTATCATTGGAAGGACCAGCATGCAAAATTTCGCGGCGCCAAGGAACAATAAAACTGCGAAGCAATGGCGATTTCTTTATAGCAAATGAAGGTAAAAGACCTATCTTCATCGATGGTGTTCCATTGTTAACTGGAAACAAAACACGTCTAGCCAACAATTGTGTGGTCGAGGTGAGCTATATCTTTACATGTACATGATTTTAGGAAATTGTGCTAAAATTACTTTTTATAGATTTGCAGTTTGCGCTTCGTTTTTTTGGTGAACTATGAATTAATTAATGCTATACGCCATGAGAGCGCAAAGACCACAGCAGCGTTAAATTAAGTTATCCACCAAAAAGTAAAATGAAATTAAAATTTTGAAGACGTTGAATTCTAGAATTCTGTAATAAAGTCGCTAAGACAAACATTTAGTTTTTTCCTAAAATTAATATAATTATATTACTGCGTTAGGGTGAATACGTCCAACCCTCAAACAAATGATAAGGAAGTAACCTCCTTTTTATAAAATTTTTTTAAAGACAACCTTTTTTTATTATTATAATTTCTATAACGTTTAACCTCTAAACTTCTTAAAAAGTGGATGTACTGCGCCTGCATTCCGTCGGCGCTGCTCATAATAAATGGCATCATCGCCGCCTGACATTGAACTTAGGCCAACAGAACGTTTGGATGCTGTTGCCCCACTCGGTCGATAGCCTGGTTCGCCGGGCACCTTCTCGTCTTCGCAGTCCAAATCTGAGGCCGACAACACTTGTTGCAACAGCTGCGATTGCTCCTCGCGAGATTTATACATTAGGTCAGGATCAGTGTCCATTCCACTTAAATGGGTTATTACTTTATAGCTGTAACCTTGATTAACCAAAAACCGTTGACGCTTGCGCGAATAACTCATTTCCAGAGTATCTTGGGACACGAGTGTGTAAAAGAATGCATTATATTCCTCAGCAATGGCACCCTTTTTGGCGCGCAAAATACGGCCTAAACGCTGAGCTTCCTGACGTCGAGACCCGCCATGTGAGGATATTTGTATAAGTACATTTGCTTCGGGCAAGTCAAAACTTGTGTCCGCAACTTTCGAAACAAATATTGTATTGACCTGCAATAGGATCTTTGATAGAATAAAGCAAGGTAATAGGTTAATTATGAGAATACCTTTTGATTGAATTTAAAGTTTTGAAGAATTTGAATTCTTTCATTTTGTGAAGTGGGCCCATAAATGAAAGGTTTGTTCATCTTTATAGCATAGTGTTTGAGAGCGAAAACGTTATCCGAGAATACAATTGTTTTGTCACCTCGCTTTTCGTGGTATTTTATCAAAAACTGACAACTGCGAAACTTGGACGGATTCATTACATACAAAAGCATTTTTTTTGATGTTTTCGTTGTTAGGTATTCACGATAAAATTCTGGGGACATGGGACACCATACCTCAGCACATTGCACCTTCGCAATGTAGCCTTTTTTCTGTAGCTCTAACCAATTCGCTTCATAAAGCTTCGGTCCGATGAGAAAATTCAGATCTGCGATTTTATCATCTTCACGCAACAACGTCGCTGTCAGACCCAGTTTGCAATGAGACTGTACAATAGTCAACACCCGCCTGAACATCTTTGCGGGTATAGTATGTACTNTTCGGTCCGATGAGAAAATTCAGATCTGCGATTTTATCATCTTCACGCAATAACGTCGCTGTCAGACCCAGTTTGCAATGAGACTGTACAATAGTCAACACCCGCCTGAACATCTTTGCGGGTATAGTATGTACCTCATCCAATACCATAATGCCCCATTCCTGCTCCTGCAACCAGCGCATAGTCTGCTCAGCTTCCCAAGATCGCTTTTGCGTATGCGTTATCATTGAATAAGTTGTCACAAGTATGCCACATCCCATGGGCTTATCTTTGGCTTCAGATGTAAACCGACAAATCATGCTATCATCTGCGGTAGACCACATTTTGAACTGTTGCTTCCACTGTTCTACGGAAACACCACTGTTGCAAAGAATTAGCGCGCGTTTCCGCACGGTACAACAGGCCGTTACACCAACAAGTGATTTACCGGCACCGCAAGGTAAGACAATTACTCCCGACCTGGCGCGACCGTTGCCAAACATTTTGCGCAAACTTTTTTCTTGATAAGGCCGAAGAACCGCAGCTGGTTTTAAGTCTATATTTATGTCCGGATTGTGAGTATCGTTTCGAAAGTCATATTCAGCCAGCAATGGATGTTCTATTTCAATGCAACGCTTCTGTATTACCTCGATTTTTTCTTGGTTTACCTCAAATGATACTGTCTTCAGGTTAGCTTCGTCTTCATCTTCTTCTTCGTTGTCGATTTTATCGTAAAAGTTTGTGATATCCTCTGGAACGGCTGCAGTACCATCAGGCTGGTTAGGTATTGCAGCTACTGGGGTAGTCCCGGAAGGGTCACTGCTATTATTCGATGCCGCAGTAGATTTATCACTGCCGGGCGGCAATTTAGTTCCAAATTGCGTAATTGCTTTTCCATCTAGAGTTTCCTGAATGAATCCTTCTCCTTCGTCGCGTTTCAAGCGACATTGTTGAATGACAGGATCCTTAAGGAGTTTTTGTAGAATTTCAGGATGTGGAGATTCAATAAAATACCTACATATGCATGTAGTTGAAATGTAAATCATAATTTACGTACATAAGAGTAGAGATAGTAGTTCACACAAACCTGTTGTGCTTAAGCACTAATTTGACTTTTCCATAAGATAAGGTGCACAGCTTTATGAATTCAACAATTCCTTCGGGTATAGAAGTTTTACTCAACCGCTTGAGGTATTCAATAATATCATGTGTTTGTAATCCAACCGAAACGGCTGCATACAGACTGTAAGCCGTTAACTTATATTCGTGTATGTGCTCCGGACGACATACAGGTTCCGAAATAGCAATTAAGAAGTCATGAGCATGCTTATAGACCGGGGAAAATGATTCCAGAAATATATGTCCATTTGGGGCTACCCATAATGGACGATTTCCGTGATCAATCTTTAACTCCATTTGCGAACGGTAATCCTTGGCGCCATACTCATCTGACATTATACCATCATCATTGGATTCCACATTTTTTGATGCGGCCACTGGTACTCCATCCAATTCAGCGGCACCGTCGGAGGTCAAAGAGTCTCCATCTTCTACTAACTGAGTAAACGCCTCATCTTCAGCACGACGCTTCTTTCCTGGACCCAAGCGATATTGAATTATGTATGAACTTGCATTATTCACTTACCAAATTTATCTCCTGTAAAACGGTCTTTTTTGGACTTCTTTGGTGGACCCATCTTGCTTATAACACTCAGAATCAACGAACTATAGTTAAACCGGATTTTTCAATAGCCGTGCAAAACTATCGATGGCGCTATCGATCAGAGCTGGGCGATAACGATTACATGTGTAATCGATTGCAACTAGGATTACGATTACTTAAATCGCAATTTCAAAATTTATTAAATTAGGATTGCGGTAAACGTTCATCGAAGGCATCTTAGATTAAGCTGATGCCAGATAAAACTTTGTAGCTTTGCGTGACATTTATAACTTTGCCAGCAAAGCGCCAAACGCAAAAGGTATGCCACAATGAACGCCAAGAAAACAATTTTGTACCGCTTTTTTACTAGTCAAAGTTGCTGTGGATTTCATATATTTTGCTTTAAAATTATCAGCAATGTAATTAAGTTTTATGTTTCTGCATGAAAACTCGAATTTGGACGAAACAAAATAAATATTAAACTGGCTGATTGTCAAAGCGCGCAAAAAGATGGGAGTTGGCCATCTTTTCGCTTCGCGCTGCAGCTTCGACGATTTATGTGGCATGCTTTGTGCATTTTCATACAATTCATCTTATCTGTCAAAGCGAATCTGTCACGTAAAGCGAAGCAAAAGTTTTATGTGGCATCAGCTTTACGATCACAGTAATGGTAATTTCAACTTTTTTAAAATTACAATTACTGTAATCGTAATTTAAGTTCGTTCGATGAATGATTACAATAATTTTAAATTTTAAATTTTTCTAATAACTATCTTTTGAGTAATCTTAAACGAAGTTATTCTATAAATTTGCGAAATATACATGCGCGCTTAACGATAATATGAGGATAATATTTATTTATCGAAAAAAAACAGACAAAAAAAAGAAACTAATGTTTAAATAAAAATAATAAGTGAAGTAGTTTGGGCGAAATAAACTTTGTATAACCGGCAAATAAAACAATAGAGGACTACAGTTAAAGTAATCGTTCATCGAATGAACTTGGTTTACGATTACATTAATCGTAGCTTTAACTTTTTTGAAATTATGATTACTGAAATCGTAATCTAAGTTCGTTCGATGAAGGATTACTGTAATCGTAATCTTGTTTTTAGCTCGTTGGGATTACTGAAATCCTAGTCGTTTAGTAATCGTAATCCGTATCGCCCAGCTCTGTTATCGATTAATGGTGGTCACTGTCGCGATACTATCGGAAATCTTTGTACAGGGTGGGCCAACTAGATCTACCACATTTGAGCATGTAGCCTTTTAACTTAAGAGCGAAATACACCACACAAGCGGTTTGACAAACCAAGCGAAATTTCCCTTTGCTTCAAGCCATTTGTGCTGTGTATGGGGGTGTTTGAAGGTTTGACGGCGGTTTGTCAAACCTTCAAACACCCCCATACACAGCACAAATGGCTTGAAGCAAAGGGAAATTTCGCTTGGTTTGTCAAACCGCTTGTGTGGTGTATTTCGCTCTTAAGTACGATTTTGGATGTTGGACAAATGCATCAAGTTATATTTATGTAGATATGTACAGAAAAAAAACTTACATATATCGCACGCTTGCCTTTTGTTTTTACTTTAACAATTTGCCACTGCACACTTCATTTTGCCTTGTAATGTTTCAAACTACGCAGAAATATTAACTCACAAATGGATAAATTGGAAATGTTTAGTTTTTTTCCCACTGTTTTTGGGCTAACGGGCGGAGCGGCAGGGGGCGTAGGACTTGATATCCAACCCACTAGAAAGAGTATAGTTCACACTTTGTAAAAAGTCACACTTGACCCCTTGAATCCTTCCACAGACCCCTGGGCAACCATTGGAAAATGGTCTAAAATTAGCATTTTGAAACCGAAAATTTAAGCATTCGTCCTGAAATGCGATTTCTTTGTAAAAAAGATAACCATTTTGAAATATGAGTGTTTTTACTCTCTACAAAATAATTTATGCAACCTCACATACGCAGTTGTGCATTTTGTTGATACACGGTTTTGTACTTTAAACGACGATCTGTTAATTGCTTATCGAAGGGCGGTCTGTTCAAGCCAACTTCAGGTGTTTTGCATAAATTAAAAATTTGTGAAATTTAATGATGATGCGTTAATCACAAAGCCTAATTTTTTGCAAAATCTGATGAGAAATTTAAAAGTAAATTTGAACCAAACTATAAAAAGGTTTTATTTGGGAAGAACATTCTTTAGAATTCGACTTTTAAATCGCAAGATTGCAAAATAAGAAAACAAAAAAATAAAAGAATAAGGCGCGCGTGGTCGAGTAAAATTTATCGAAATTTGGCATCACCCCATTCGATATCGAGCAGACGTTAGAGTAGAATTATTCAAAACACCATTCGACAGTAAATTTTGCATCGAGAAGTGGAAAATTAAAATATTTGCTGAAGTTTGACCAAACAAAAGTAGTTTGCTATGGGAGTCGCCAAACTCGCTCTCTCCGAGTTTGCTGCAACAACAATTGCACGCAGTTTGCCAAACAAAATTTCTGCAAAACACCGACCTTACAGAATAGAGCCCCTGGTGGGCATGTGTGTGGTCTATGTGTTTTGACAGCCGTTATCAATAAAAATGAATGAAGTGATTCGGTTCTTAATTGGGGCGCCAATCACGAATGAGAGAGCGAATTACGAATGGGAGAGCGAATCACTTGTTGTGGAAAATCGTTTTAACTACTTTGGCCTGTGTTTTCACTTTCGACACTAGAGAAAACCTAAAAACACCACCATTTGCCTCATTTCACTCCGCTAGAAAATATAAAACGGCAACACTGTCTTGCTAGAATCCATTTTTGTTTACTTTTAAATTTGACATTTCTCTAAAATATGACGACTCTCAAAAATAATCGATAACACAAGTTAGACACCGAAAAGTTATCGGTCTAACCAGATTATTACTGATTAACGAGGGAGAAATTTTGTATGGCTAATCTGTTCTATTTTAAGTGTATTAATTCAAAATTGGTTAATTTTGGTATTAAGTTCACATATGTATATATCACCTTCCAGCAATATTTTTATTAATTTTTATTTGAATTTTCAGTCCTGTCGAAAACTCAAACTCGGCAGCATTCCTTGGCAACCCATCAAAGATGTTGTTGTTTGTTGTTATATAAAAAAACGCACAAAATGCTGAAAGGATATCAAAGAAATAAACTAGCATTTAATAGTGTTCTTGTTTTAAAATTTCGGTAAATTATATTTACTACTCATTGAGGGATTACGCGTTAACTTTAGTTGCTACAAGCAGGTACCTTGGAAATATATTTTGTACACCTATCAAACATCTGATTTGTTTCTGAATATTGATTTTCAAATAGCACGTTGTGAAAGACAAAAAACACTCCAGTAGAATATATAAAACGGCTCCCTCTAGGCCTATATGTTGGACAACTACTCGTAAACTACTCTAATGTACATAAAGAACTAAACGAGGTATGCTTAATTCATATATACATATGTATATGGATAAAAATAATTTATTTCTTATAAAGGCAAAGATGTTCCAAAACAAAATATGATTATGTACGTATGTATGTATGTACATATGTGAGCATGCATATAAGTAGTCAATTGAAGGACAAATTTGGTATAGTGACCGGCGGGAGGAAAAACAGCGTATTCTAAGTCGTGTTATAAAATGAATCTGTGTAAAATGAAATCGCACTTGAATTAATTGTAATGGAAATGAGCCATTCTAGTACAAATATGCATGTATGTATGTATGTACATATGAGTATTTAGATACGACAAATATGAAGATTAAAGAACACAAATGTTGGCGTACATGTTGAAGAATATGAGCAAACGCCGAGAAGTACAAAACACATTGATTAAAGCTACTCAGGATCGTGTTTCAAAACAGAATATTAGTAACAATGCATAAATGTAATAGTGATGAGCGCATTGCAAGCACCAGTCCTAGCCCGAGGTTGCCACACAAACACTTGTCTCTATTGGGCTTTCTGACAAAGCGGTCGAGCAGGATAGAGCCACATCCACATGAAGAAGAACCAAAGAAACAGCACCGTCCTTCTGACTTGCGGCCCTCGTCAGCCTGTGGCAGTTACAATAGTCACGATGTGACTTTCGCAAAATGCTCAATCGACCGTCAGCGTTCACCATATTCTCCACAAAATCATACTGGTTTAAAAAACAATGGGAATTCTTCATCAGTTAAGAGTAAAACTTGTCTGTCTTCTGGCTTGACTAGCAACGGTAATATTGGTAGAACGCCAGATTCACAGGTACACCGCCGTAGTATTGATGGCTCTCAAAGCGATGGTGGCACAGCTGAAGTGGTACTACGTAAGACAACAAAATATCGGTCACCCAATCACAATCGCTTCAGTCACCAGTTTAGTTTATGTTGCAAAGCAGAAAAGAAGCCTACTACACCTCCGGTAACAGTTCGTTATAATTCAATACCGGACCCAAACAATATTATGCTCAAACGCGATAGTCCAACTTTAGGTTGGAGCTTTATAGATAACACATCAATTTCATTGCAGTCATCTGATGAGAATACGACCATACAATTGCCAAAATGTGACAGTAAAATTGCCAACGTTAATATAACAGAATGTTCAAGTGCACCTGAATCCCCGGTTACTGCTAAACTGATGTTTACTTCGTCACATAGCAGCCCGTCAAATGTATCACTCAAAAGTGGGCGAAGTGATCAAATGCCTACTGATAATAAAATAAATGCCAATTGCAGCGGACCGATACGACCGTTGGCAGTTTCTGCTTGCCGGTCACGTCTGCGATTGAAACTGTATCCTCCTGGTAAAGAGCTGCCACCCTTAGAGCCCACTGCTAATGATATAAAACGAGCTACAACACCGCAGCACATGTCTTCGCCAAACATTGCGATGCAGCCGGAGATAGCTAGGGAAATGGAAACATATGAGGCACAAAATGTGCGATTTAGTTCGCATGAAAATATTCAAATGCAACGTCTGCAATCTAGTCAAGTGGGCTTAGCAAGACGTGCTCTACTTAGTGCACAGGTCTTAAGTTTAATACCAACGGACAAAGCACGAGAAAGGTAATACATTCATTAAAGTCTTTAAATTAAAAGAGAATTTGAATTTTGAAAGTCTTTTGCATGCCATTGATATATTTCCATATTGCGCCGCAAACTCGAGTTTCAGCTTTTGTATTTAAGAACATTGCAGAAACTCAGAGTTTGAAAAGACAATGGTTTATTTACATTGCTGCAGAATATACTAAGTCAGCAAAAATTTCAAAATTCGGATCTTTTGGTGCGATAGGCCTTCCCTGCTCGATTCTTTACTCCTTTTCATTTTGTATGGAACGGCCAGAGTTTCCGATGGCAGTGCTATTAAAAGATACTTATTTGACTTCTACTGCCTTGGAAACCCATCTTCTCGTCTGCCTTCGAATGGAAACGCTATTGGAAGATCTTGTTATAAAGCTTCCAAAGAGGTCTAATTGAAAGATCCCTTCCTAAAGGCGTTTATTTAGGAAATGCCCCCCCTTTTGCCGACTGAGTAATACCACAAACATGCTTACAGAATCAGAGAACAACGTAAGTTGATTCCTTTTTGTTGCACATACATATGTATATATGGCGGCGGCTGTGGTGTAGTGTTTAGTTTTGCGCTCTACCATTCCGCAGGACCTGGGTTTGAGCCCAGTTTCCGTACAACATAAAAAAATTAAGTATTTCCTAATAGCGGTCACCCTTCGGCAGGCAATGCCATGAAAAGCTTCTCATAAAAATATAAATGCCGTTTGGAGTCGGCGTAAAAGTGTAGGACCCTCTCCTTTGTGTAACAACATTAAGGCGCACGCCACAAATTGGCGGAGAAGATCGGTCAGGCACTAACATATTGTGTAAGCGCCAATCCATTATTATTATTATTATTATTATTATTAGGACATACATAAAAATTAAATAAATGCTACTTTTTATTATATAAAATACATATGTACATACCTATATACTGTTTTAAATTCATCAGAAGTTTTCTGGACGGACACTTGGGATCGTCAGCTTTGCTTGGACCAGCTGAATTGGACCGCGTTTTGCCAAATAAAGAAATAACTATTTTCGTTGGAACCTGGAATATGAATGGTCAAAATCCGCCCAAGTAAAAAATTTTATTGAGAAAAACTAGGAAAATGCGATAATTTGTTCAAATCTTTTGATTTCAGGCAAATGAATGATTTCGTTTTACCACTGTCTGTTGAACATCTTCCAGATGTTGTAGCCATGGGCACACAAGAATCGAGTCCCGATCGCTTTGAATGGGAAGTGACTTTACAAGAGACATTAGGCCCATCACATGTACTTTTCCATTCAACAAATTTAGGCACACTTCATTTGGCGATTTACATGCGAAGAGATCTTATTTGGTACTGCTCAGCTCCAGAAGACGCTTCATTGTCAGTTCGTACCGGATCTGCTTTTCGTACAAAAGGAGCAATTGCCATATCATTCTGCATCTTTGGGACGTCAATGCTATTCGTTACTTCACATTTGACGGCGCACCAACAAAAGGTCAAAGAACGTGTCTCCGATGTGAAACGCATCATCCACGCTTTAGATTTGCCCAAAAATTTGAACTTGCGGCACAAAAATAAGGATGTTACTCAAAACTTCGATAATGTTTTCTGGTGTGGTGATCTAAATTTCCGACTTAGTGAACCACGTGAAAAGCTTTTGGAATGGATTCAAAATACTAAATTTCCACTTCCGTCTCATTTACCTCACGGTTATATGCACACCGACCAACTATCTTCAGTTTTGGCGGACGGCGCAGCGTTTCGTGGCTTCATGGAAGCTAATATAACATTTCCACCCACTTATAAGGTGGGTGCCAATTGTTATTTAAAAATAAGCGTGGTAAAAATGAATGTTTGTGTATTTTATTTTACTTTGTTGTGCTGAATTTTAGTATGATCCTGGAACTCAGCATTTCGATACATCCTCAAAGCAACGCGCACCTGCGTATACAGATCGCATTCTCTATAAGTATCGACAATCACAGGGCTTAGGAATGCGGAGGAGCAGTACGTTTACACCTGGCGCTCCTTCATATCAGCCCCATGTCCAATGTTTGCTTTATGACTCAGTCCCGTCTATTACCACATCGGATCACAAACCTGTGTGGGCGTTATTTAGGACTCAAATACGTGCGGGAACAGACTCGTATGATACCAACTATGTTATAAGAACTTAATATGTTAACATTGTTAATATATTTGCAGACTACCACTAGCGGCTGGCTTGTTCAATCGTGATATTTATTTAGAAGGCATGAAACGGCGCTTAAACAACCAATATTCAGGTTCGTCCGCAGTATGTTCCATACAATAATGTGCTTTATATCATTTAAGACTATGTTAAAATATTCAACGTACAAGTAAGTAAATGGAAGGGCTATACTAGCGAAGATATCAGCTACAATTTCCCAGTAACTAGTTACATAAACCAAAGAATATTTTCATATATACATACATAGATATTAGGAGTATAGGAAACATAAAAAAACATTAACAAAGACAATGCAACTTTAATGACAACCGAGCTACTAAGTATTGTCGAAATATTCGTAAGTGATAAATTGACTTTAATTTTAAAATAACGATTTCGGCTAATCTTTCTTGCAATATAAATCAATTTCTTACGAACGGTAGCGTGCCTTCGCCACTACAGATTCATAACGCCATATTTCCACATTACATTTTTCTGATCAAACGAATTGGACAGTTCACCGGAACAAAAAAGCATCCATGATATTACGTAAAAATAAAAGATGTAAAAACGTAAACTTGTTACTCACTAGTTGCTAGAGACCGCTTCAATTATGAATTTTATAATGAATTAGAGATAACGGCGGCCGCTGTGTTGTAGTGGTTAACAGTGCGCGCTATCATTTCGAAGGGCCTGGGTTCACGCCCAGGTTCCGACCAACATCAAAAACTAATAAACAAAAAAGTTTTTTTTTTTAACGCTCGCCCCTCGGCAGGCACTGGCAAACCTCCGAGTGTATTACTGCCATGAAAAACTTCTCATAAAAATACGATTTTCGTTCGAAGTACGCGTAAAACTGAACATATTGTGTAAGCGCCAATCTATTATTATTATTAGATAACAATTTATTTATATCCTTATGCTGAATTTCCACTAGGCATTAAAATGACAACAAATGTATGCCGTTTAAAAAAAATGC
Source organism: Rhagoletis zephyria (assembly GCF_001687245.7). Classification (NCBI taxonomy): domain Eukaryota; kingdom Metazoa; phylum Arthropoda; class Insecta; order Diptera; family Tephritidae; genus Rhagoletis; species Rhagoletis zephyria. Next base: position 37,306 of record NW_016159267.1, on the reverse strand, counting down.
CATATGGAAATAAACTTAATTTTTTATTTTTTTAACGTAATGATACGATTATGTTTTAATACCCTACTTTGTCATTTGTCATTTTTGCTATTTAATGCCTCGTGGAAATCCAGCATTACTTTTATTATTTTGAGCAAACAAAACCGATTTTTTTCCTTTTACTTATTAAAGCAAAGATAAAAGTTAAAGTTTGCCAGATGTTTTTTTTCAAGCATTCATAAAAAGCAAAACTTTGAGGGCTTCTATTAAATACCCTCCATCTGCACTTTTCACAAAAATTAGATTCTGATACAAAAACCCACCTAACACTTAACTGCCATCGATGATATTAATGCTGACCTTTTATAACGCTTGACAGAAGAATTTACCATAAAATTGCAAAGCCATGATTAACATCAGTGATGCCAGGTAAGTCCCAGATGGGTTCTAAGATCACAAAGTAGTTTTTGTGAAAATTGCAGAAAGATCTTGATAAGTTCAGTGGGACCTCATTATTAACTCAATTTGTATAAAATTACCTGTAAAATTTTTGTCAATATCTCAGAAACTAAAGGAGATATCCCAAAACTGATAATACAAATCGAAGGATCTTATCTAAAAAAAAATATAATTCCGTTTATAACTAAACATCGTCAAAATGGCGTTTGCTACAATCTTTTATCCAGACGACAATATGTATATTACCAAAAAACGTCGACGGAATACCGAAATCATACAGGTTGACTGGTAGTTTAACGTACAAAACAAAGCTACTAATCGAAGTTTTACACGGCTACAAGCTTCCCTTTTTATATGGTTTATTCTGCGGCAAACTTTTAATTTTTTTTGCATTAAAAATATAAATTAAAAAAAAATCGATAATTTTTTGCTTAAAATAATAAACACCAAGTTTCTTTAAATCATAAGGAAATCACATTTTCTATAAGAAAGGGCTCTAATGGTATCTTCGACAATACGGCACGAGAACTCTGTGAGTTACTGTAGAATAAATGGGGGAAAAGTGTAGAATAATCTTTGGGAGTTTCCCTCACGTTTTAAAAAGGGTAAAGCTACATTAGCAATGTGGAGAGGTGGAACATGGAGAAGTGGATCGCAAGCTGGCTGTTCATATTGCCTGAGCCTGTCTATGAAATAACAGTACCTTTCGAAACGTTACACATACTCCTATTTATATACACGAAATAGTACTTAGTTAAACACTCGAATAAATTTATAAACGTTTCGCACTTTTGCTGCGATACTAAATTACATACATACATATGTACACATATGTATAATTCATAAGTATACATATCGAGCCATAACAGCCAAAATAACGTAAGCGACATTTTTTTCAAAATTTTATTTTTGATGCAGAAATGCATCTAGATGCTCTAGGAATATTTCTGCATCAAAAAGAAAATTTTGAAAAAAAGTCGCTTACGTTTATTTGCGGTTAGGGCTCGACATTTCGAAGCGCATTATTTTTGCACAACTTAAATTATTCAAAAATATTCAATAAATAGGTAAATATTTAACGATGCTGTCAAGCTTTGCACGAAATGTCTCGCTTTCGAAAGCGAAATGAGCGACAATCATTAACATTCTAGTCAATTTATAACAATTAACATTGCTATAGTTCCAAGAGTTCTAAGAATACATAGAGCAGAGTGTAGCATAAAACTAAGAATAACAGTAAATAGCATAAAGTTTTATATTATTCAATTAAAATTTGAAAATGAAGTGCTTTACGAAACCATGCTTTGCAGTCTATATTTGGTAAATAAATAAAGTAAATACATACACATACATAATTATAAGTATATACCTATAATATTCTAAAAGAATAATAATCTTTATTTAAAAAAAAAAAATTAAACAAAGTGAATAGGAAGTGTAGTGTAGAACAACTATCTGCAATATACAAAATGTGAATATTATTATTTATACATATGTACATACATGCGTACATATCGATGGTCCTCTGCAATAGCGACACAAATCAAAATTCAAAAAATAAAACCCTTTCTACTGTTAAGTGGCTTATGTCTCAAATCCTTGGCTAATCCATGTCCAATCCTTACTAAAGTAAGTAGCCAAGGATTTGAGACATGAGCCACTTAACAGTAGTAATACGGTGTTTACATGAGAGGATTTTACAGGCAACTATTAGTTGAAAGCAACAATCTCCTGGTGTGAACGGTCTTTCAACTAATCGCTTCCAACGAAGTTGTGGGGCAACCAACTTTTGATTTAATTAATCGCCTCTAAAATTGCCTTTAAAAACGCCTCATGTGAACACCGCTTAAGGCTTTTTATTTTTTTAATTGTGTCGTTATTGCAGAGGACCGATCGATATGAATATATGTATATGTTTTTAAGGGGCTGTTATATTTATTTGTTGTTAATTTTATAATTCTGTTGATTTTTATATTATCGAATATGTTGATGATTGTGATTTTTACTCTTGTTTAATATGCTTTAATAAAATTTAGTAAAGAAAAACGTATATAAATACCTATACATTTTCACTGGTATCAGAAAAATGGGCCTACGAGCACTGGATCTTCCTTTTTTAATAATCAAGCTACCAATTAGTCAGGACACTTTAATTCGACCTTTGTTATCAGGACCTATCCTGATAAATTAAGACGTCTGTTCACCCTAAATACGCTCCAACCATAACCTTCTACAGCAAAGAAAACAGCTTCTAGTAGGGTGCCATAGACGTGGGCACCCGAACAGACACTTGGTTGCTGCAGATCCCTCGCCCGAAGGCATCTTAATGAATTTACGGACGAGTTCCAGAAGTTCATAAAATAACAACTGGACCTGGCAGCGTACCGACAGATCATAAACGGCATCCACATGAAACACAATCAATGCCGTTTTGGGAAGACAGCCACCTGACGTGGACAAGACAGAATTTCGTCTGCCTCGGAAGACTCGCAACACCGTAGCCCGACTCCGCTCTGGATACTGCAGCAGATTAAACTTGTACCTGAGTAGGATAAATGTAGATGTGTCCAAAGAATGTCCGGCATGCGGAGAGATACCTCTGGCTCGACACACCACTTCGTATGCGCTTTGAACCCCAATCAACTAACGCCCTTCCCTCTGGTCGAATTCAGCCAGAGTGGCACTCTTCTTGGGCCTCCCGTGTCTTTAGCCTGACGACAACAACAACAAGAAAAGGCTCAATATCGCCATTGTCCCTATATTAGACAAAAAATATTACACTCCGGCGAAATATATTCGTCTGATCACCGCTCTAGCACCGCGCGCGTTGTTGCCACCCATATATGTAACAATGCCCAAAATGGCTGCGTATGAGTGCCAATTATAGTTTTTGGTTTTAAGAAAAGCCAATAATGCCCAATGCTTGTTACGTGGTAATGCGACTACTTGGAATCGTACTTTTAATATAAGGCAACATTATTTGTCATGGTAAAAAAGTCAAACTGCCGAACTGTGTAAACCAATTTAAAGTGTTTTGTAATGGGTTTTATGTATATATGTATATACGATACGGCAATTTAATATATTTAGTATACTTTATTGAATACTGAGTTTTTTACAAAGTTTAGAAATTTTAAATTCGTGAATTTTGTTGTTGAATAAACTATCATTTTTTAAAACATTAGTTTAATGAAATTAAATTAAAAAAACTTTTCATGCGCGTACATATGTACTTATAAAAATTAATTTCATAGTTCATTATTTGAAATTATTTCTTCATTATTTTTTTATTATATTTTATTATTTTCTTTTCATGTTCATAATACAAATTAAATATAAATTTGTGAGAGCGTTTTCTAACACGCGCAAAAAACGACGCACTTTTGTACAATATAGAAAAGTGGCAACTGTTACTCAGCGCGATTCACGAATACCATGACAAAATGAGACTGTATTGGTGTGCCCATCTACATATGCTTTATACATTCTGGATAATCCCATTTCACAGCCGGAATAAACAGAATACGTTTGAAATATACGTCAACATATCATCAGGAACGTTCTAAAGAATAAGTAAACAAAAAAGTTTATTCCAAACGTTCAGAATGAATAAAGAAATTCAGCCAATATATGCAACAATTTTCATTCTAATATTTTGCCGCTAATTTCGTATAAAAATATGGCTCATTCTACAACAAAAAACATAAAAATAAAATTCCTAAACTTTGTGCAAAACTCGCGAAAATTCAGCAAATTTTCATGAAACTTTTCAACTTTTTAATCAGACTTCAGATCAGATGACTTTTCAAACAGATGCCAATTCTGTTCAAATTATTTTTGAACCAGAACATCGTTAAAAATTTTTCGTCTGACACTTGTATTGTGATACATATTTAAATTACCTAATACTCTCCTATATGCGGTTTGGAAATAAAATTCCTACCAAGGCGAATTAATATAAGGTGGTGTTACTAGCTCAGCTGATTTTGTGTATGTGTTTCGCCGCACGGCTTCTGATATCAAATTGAAAAATTTTGTTTGAATTTCTACACAAACTCTTACAGATTTTGACAGTTTATGCCGTCAAAGCAAAAACAAAATACATGTAAATTTTTGTTTTTGATCTCCTGCTATCACCTTATATTAATTCGCCTTGATTCCTACAAAGAAATTTTGGTCTGTATTCATATTGAAGTGAATTATTTAACCTATTGCTTATATTGAACCTAACTTTGTAACAAGGTGGCAACCCTCTGCAAAATATATTCAAACCACAACATCGTTAGTCTGACATCTATATCAGGATATACATTTCAATTTTCTGCCTTTATTTAAGTCGAACATGCCTTTTGAAAGAGGTGGTAACCTTCCTACATATAATTAAGAAATAAACCATTTCGAAATTTGAATTTATTTTTTTTATCAGGTGGTAACTCTTTTGGAAAAATAAGAAGCTACTGCACATCCACAGGCCAAGCCCTTTAATTTAGTACCGCATTTTGTAAATTCGAACGAACGGTACAGATCTGATATAACGAAAAAGTTTACGCATATTTCACATTCATATGTACATATGTATAGATCAACATTAACTGCAATCAACATACATATGTATGTATTTAAATACATACGCGGCGATCAGGTAATAAATATTGCGCCATCTGTTAATCAAAAGCCGAAATACCTACACACACACATACTTTTTGTCTCCTCCTCTCACTTCCAGCGCATGAACGTGTTTGCAAATGGATGGCGAAGTAATTTTATATGGAAAATCATTTATGCCCATACACGGTGGTCTTTGAATAAAATAAACCTACTTAGAAAATATCAACCGATACTTCTGATATATCAAACGGAAGGCGAAAAATTTGAAGTTTTGATTAAAGAAAACAAAAACAAAATCAATCGAGGGGTTTTGGAGCATTTTGGTAATAAAAAAAATTTGCTAATTTATGTAAAATTTATACGCGATAATACTTTTATTGCTCCAAAGAACCGATATCCCGAAAATGTAAAGTTATATCTGCAAGTCATAAGTTCCTAGAGCACATTAAAGGCTCAATACTGACCCCAAAATAAGCCAATATTTACCGTTGTTTCTACGACAGAAACCGAATTGGTTATTTACAAAAATTACGGCTCTATTCTGTATCACTGACAAATTCTTGTCACAGTTTTTATTACGGAAAAATATATGAAAATGTTAAAATTTGTCAATAAAAAAACTTTTGTCACCGATAAAGAATTGGGCTATTAGTCTGTCGATAGGTTTGGAATTTTATCTTAGAAACGCCACACTTTTCATTGAAATCGCTTCATTAGTGCTCGTGCAATAAGTGTTTTTGTGAAGCTCCAAAAATTACAACTACAACATTTGAGCATAGCCTCTATATCGAAACGTAAGATATATTATAGTCACGACTTTTTCCATTTCAGTGACGATGTTGTTACGTCTTTTTGTATTTCAGCTGATGATATATTGAATTTCTGTAGGCTTTTGTCTTGCTAAACTATTAAATCAGGCCTATTATGTTACCGGCAAATAAAGTTCCTGTCAATTTTTAAACCCTTTTCGCATTCTGCGCACTGGTAAATTCTGTTACCATCTCTTAAGCAGGTAACAAAATATTGGCCCGTGAAGTGCTGAATAGATTAAATTGTTACCAAGCTACCTACTTAGAATTGCGGTTACAAGAAGTGGGGTTATTTTTTGGTAACAAAATTTTCCGCTGCCAAAATGCTCGGTCAACTGGATCATTGTTGTCGCCAGCGAATGAAGAACAAATATTCCTTCAAATTTAAAAAGTAAAAATTTTACTACTAAAAATTGAAAAATGTTCTTAAAACTTGCAAGGAAATTTGGAAATAAGAAATATTATTGTTTTTGTTTTTAGGAGTGAGGTGGGAGGGAGCGTAGCAGATAAAATTGGAGTGAGACCGAGTCTTACAAAACCTTTCATTATTGAATCATGTTCCTGAGCATACAAGCTCATGCTGAAACTCAAACTCTGTTCAATAAGCTTGCACCCGATGTCTTAAAAATATGTGGATTTTCCCTTGGAATGCAGTAATCGAGAAAGCGATGGGTATTAATATCTAATTCTAATTTATTGCGCAAAATAGGTGCACTAAGTGACGTTTTCTCAAGTAGGTTTTTTAGACTTATCTGCCCTTCCAGCACATTTTCTCAGAACAAAATTTGCAGAAACCCTTTCTTGTATAGGATAGAGTTAAGAGAAGCGCAGTGCGAGAACCCTCATTGGGAACGGAAATTCAAGAAATTCATTGGATGTTACAACTTCAGGAGATTAAGGAAGCTAATCACGTGTACTGACGGGTCACTTATTATTAGCGCTTTGGGGCTGTAACAGCAGGCAGATTCTGTAACGAGTTAGCGAAAATTTTCGGATCGCTATCTCAACTTGTCGACCCACCATTTTTAGGTGGGGCCAAAAATAATCCCTAACGGTAAATGATATGCTGCCTTTATCGGAAAGTTATTCTGATTAATATAAAGAAATTTCCTATCTCTCAACTTAACAGGAAATATTTTTAATTAATTAAAAACTATTGGCAACTAGCGCATCGCTGCTAATATACATATGTACATAAGTGGGCGGCCGTTGTGGTGTAGTGGTGCAGCAGTGCGCGCTTCCACTCCGCAGGGCCTGGCTTAAAGCCCGGAGGTTTTTTTTAACAGCCGAGTGTATTTCTGCCAAGATGAAACAGCTTCTTATAAAAATACAATCGCCGTTCGGAGTCGGCGTAAAACTGTAGGCCCCTCCCCTTTGTGTGACAACATCAAGGCGCACGCCTAAAATCGGAGGAGAATCTCGGCCAAAACACTGACATATGTGTAAGCGCCAATCTATTATTATTATTAAGTGGGAATTGCTATGCTGCGACTAATCACTTTCGCGTTTTCGATTGCTGTGGAGGTTGTTCACACTTGCCTGGTTATCAGGTTATCTGGTTAAAAAAAATTATTATTGTGTAGTATATTTGGTTGTTGCAAACTGAATAAAAAATATAACCACATAACAAGATAACCAGGCAAGTGTGAACAACCTCATTGTTTTACTAATAAGTTTGATCAAACGCGGGTCTACATGGCGTATGAGTAACAAAATTTCCTACTCATATTCAGAGGTATTGCGATGAGTTTTAAGGGCACAATAGACCAAAGGTCCAAGGGCATATTCTCCATTATATCAGTCTGTCTTCAGATTATCTAATATGAATAGGCATCGCCAGTGGTGATGAACAATATGGTCTGTGGGCGCTAACAGACTCTTCTTTTAGTTTTCGTCCTTCATATCTACAAACTATATAAATATGTATATACATACGGGTGCTTGTGTGCGTGCGACAAGGGGACGGTATGTGCTTGTGGCAGTGCAATGCATTTCAATCCGCGAATCGTTGCGATACTTCCAAAAATGATTTTGGTCAAACGGTATTGCACTGCTGAGAGCAGCGAGTCTAGTGCAGTAGCGAAGAGGCCAAATATTTTCAACCGCAAATGGAAACGCCCAAGTGAATTGAGGAGCAACCAAACATGGCAAGCGATAATATCAACGAAAATGAAGTGGGTGACGAGTTAAGCATGCATGGACACGTTCGGATGAAAGTCCAAACAAAATCGTACATAACCGGACATACATACATATGTACATACTTAAGTAGTAGTTGTGCGTTTTTGTGTGTGGCCAGTCGGTGCATTAAAAATACGAGCATGCGAGCAATTGTTGGAAAGTCCGCAATCAAAAGTATATGAGTGGCGGCAGATTGCCATAGCAATAAATTGCCAAGCAGGAGGAGAGAGTGGGGGCGTGCTGCAGCTGAAGGCGGATGCTGCAGCCGTCATGCGATCTGCAAGCCAAGCCAAAGTTGAAATTGGTCAAAAGTTTAAAATATCTGCCCTCACTTTGTGTGGTGTGCAAGTAAGTGTGTGTGCTTGCACACGTATGTATGTACGTATGTATGTATGTTTGTACACATAAATGTGTATGAACTTTTATTCGTAGGGATTGAGGTGAAAGTTCGATGTATGCGGGTAGGGGCTTATATTAGCCTTTTCGCTATTAAAGTAACGTCGTCCACTTATGCTTGTGCTTACAAACCCAAACACACACAGCCACGCACACACTCGATGATAAGTACAAAAAATAGGAGAGCTGTGTGTTTATTTTTGTTGTTGCCACTTTCTGTTCCACATTGGTTGGCCACGGGCCACATATTTTCGACCATCGACTGAGCAGATTGGTATGCGAACTTTACTTATTTGTGCTCTCTTGTCCACGTTGAAGAGTGGTTGTCCGCCCGCACCTGCCCCCCCCTCCCCACCGGCATTCGGTGGCAAACAATTGAAGTTGCTCATTTTTTGCTGCAACAATTGTTTTTATTGCTGCTTCACAAAGGCAACTCTTTTGCCAACAACAACCACTTGAAATATTTATTTGTTTGGCTTATTGCCACGACGTCGTACGTACCTATAGAGATGGATGGATATCTGTAAGTACAGATGTAACAATAGCCAAGTGTATGGGATATGGCGCGATTATTGCTCATTTGCATGTTTTGGGATGAGTTCACATGCGTACATACTTACGTACGTACGTATATATGTATATGCATAAATGTAAGACACATCGGTACATTGGAATATGAATGTATGAAATTATAAGTATGCATGTATGTATTTAGATTTCTATGCAGATATACTCCGATAGAACGTTGTCATTGTGATAAATGTTTTGTATTAGAAGTGCTCTTCAAAACCAGTTTGGCTTGTCTGATTGTCATCAAGCCCAACTATAGTTAAGCCCAGCGAACGACGGTTTCGGGTTTAAGGGAACATTTCAAGAGGTGGTCTATGACATGTGGGTTGCATTCACAAGCAAAAAATGCACAAGCAAGAGTTTAGCCTGCTAAATTATCTAGGTCGTCAAAGTAACGAGTGTTTCTCGAGCCAGCCAGAAGTTATTCCTCTGCGAAAGGTGATGGTTCAACTGCGATGACTGGGCCATTGTTGGTGAAGGGGTGTTAGTCTCCCGGTGAATATCGTAGATTGTCTGCTTCGTCATTGAGTTTATACGCGGATCGTCTGAGGTAGTTAGAGAAGCATCTGCGCCTCGATATCTAAATGATGTTCTGCCGGCGTCGCAAGGGATGCGGTAGCTGTCCGGAGTGCGGTGTTATGACAGGTCTGTGGCTTAGAGGTGACGGGCCGATTGTCTGGAATGTTGCCAGCCACGTTGTCGTCTTTGCCCCAAGTATTGCCTGCTACTTGAGGACTAATGCTGCGGCTTTGTAATTTATTTCCAATTCCCGGAGTCGAGATTGGAACGCCGTCGACATGAATCACTTTCCTCCTTTTGGTAAAAATGATTCTGTAGGGGGAGAATGTAAGGCTCCTTGCCACAAAGAAGCGAGCTAGATCGGCGAGAAAGCCGTCTACTTTCGACTACCGGCCATCAATCCCATTGCCGGTGGACCATATCGTAAAATTGTCAGCGTATGAGATTAGGGAAAATAGTTTTTGGTGGTTGGGGAGGCTTCAAATGTTTGATCTTGCTAAGTTATTGATAATTGCCAACCGCTATGATCATCGCCGTCCAGAGTTTAAGTCGATGTGGAATTGTCATTTAAAAAATGAAGTGACATAGTGGTGGTTGCGATTAAGGCTATGAGTTATGTGTTTTAAATTTTGCGGGAGATATACTGATGTTTGCTGGGGTCAGATGGCGATATCATTATTGTATGTTGACCCATACAGACGATGATCTCCTTGACGTTACCCCGGAGTCTGCTGCAGTTCAGTTGGAGCATTTTCGTCTGCCTTGGGAGTCTGGTCGCAATTCGACGGTTGAAGAAAATTGTTGTTTCCTACCTTGCATTTGTTGTGCTTTCCGCTGTTGAGGTTGTTACCTTTTGGTGATGGCTGCGGAGCTCTACAAGCAGGTGCAAGGTAGCCCCGGTAGCCCCTTGCCCACCCAAATGTGGTGCACAGACCAGAGCAGTTACGTAATAGTCCATGGAACTTGTGAAGTTAAATAAATAGGTATTAAGAATTCTCTCAGTTATGGCGTATATCTCATAAGTCGTCGGTCTCGATTTCATGCCGCTTCAAAAACCGCTTGTCAGGAACAATTAAAGTGCTCTGCGACGAACTGAGCTGTGGGCTGTGTAAAGTGGTCCACATTCAATTCGGTATGCCAAGTGTTATGTGTTAAATTTCAAGTTTTTTTTTTTTTAATTTAAGACCCTTGTAAGTGTTACGCTATTTCACGAACCACCACTAACCAGGGTAACTGAGGCAACCTTTGCCGGTATGCAGCTACAACAAAGTAGGTAATTCTGATTACAGAAGTTTCTGATCATAGAGTAAGTAGGAGTATCGAATTTTTTATTTTTGTTAAAAAAAAATGTTTAATAAAGTATACAGGTAAGTAACAAGAATATTCTGCTAGACAGCCTTTGTGTTTGCATCTTTATGTTATAAATAAATACTAGGGAATGTAGTTATGCACATAGAGTATGCATGTATAAGTTAAATGCATGCATATATATATATATATATATATATGTATGTAAGTATGTACATCTGACGCAAAGACTTTTCTTACAGCAAATATCTAGTGAGTTATGCATATGTGCTTGCTATTTGTGTAGTTGTTGTTGCTCTCCACATTAATAACTTTTGCTCAGTCGTACGTGTTAATGTGACTTTATAACATTTTTCTTTGAAGTTTCGCCGACTACCCGCTACAGTGTGAAAAAAATCAAAATACAACTAGTAAAAACTACATACATACTATACATATCGCACGCTAAATCAAAAACAGTCACAACTCAAAAAATTCCAAATGCTCAGGAGAGGCAAAAAACTCTGTTGAACGAAGGAGAAGGAAAACATTAGTATTATTAGTATTTTTCCAGTTAAAAAAGATAGTCATGAAAAATAAGTTTTTGCGGATGTTAGAAATATTTAGGACCTGTGATTTGTTTTAAGAGAAAAAATAAATATTGAAAAATTTTGAGTTGACTGTTTTTGATTTAGGGTGCGATATATGATTTCATTTTACAGAAAGCAAAAATGGTGCAAAGTAAATCTTTGGTCCAAAGCTGTTTTCATCGATTTGCGGAATATTGAAGAATAATAATTTCCTGCTGGAGCGGACGGCTATTTGAGCCATTAAAGTACTAGCTCTTTGATGCTGAATATGATAGGAGCTGAAGAACAGAATCTCTTTTGAACCTTTTTTTATAAGAGCGCACAATTACACTGGTGTATGCCGATAACATCGAGGGGGGTCTCACGAATTTCCTCTTTCGCCTTTCTCTCAACTGTTTCGGGTGTAGAAAATTTTCACTTCTTTGAAGGGTAGTACATACCACAAGCCTTTGTTAAAAGGATGCGCGAGAATAAACTAAAATTTCGTGGGCATCTTTTGGAGCTCCAGCGACGAAAAACCAATCTGTCGTTCAGTCTCCGTGGCGCTCTACTGCAAATACCGCCACATAACGCCCCTTATATTACCATGCACTTTTGCTATAACGAAAAGTCGCGAAACCTTCTAAATTTTTTCCTCAATATGTAGATCCACGATTTCAGGACTGCCTTCAATCGTTGATTTTTTGAGATAAATAATGATTTTCAAGAGCTCCAAAGTTTATTCGCATAAATGCAGTCATCATAGCAGCCTCTTAGAAAACAGTGTCAAATCAGATAATCTCGGTGGCCAATTAACATCACCTCTACGGGAAATTATGCGCCATGACAATCTGATGGATCAGACGTCTTCCGTTATTTTTTGCAAATGTACCATAAGACAGTATCAATTTCTTATAACGACGCGCAATTGACAAATTTATTTCTTCGGCCACACTGCTGTTTGAAATTCTCAACAAGCGTTTCTAGTGTTGTGGCTTTCAGTACGAGCTTGAATACAATTCTGCATACAAAATAAGTTTGATAATTTTTTGTTGAATTTGGTAAGTTTTTCTGGAGATTTGGTGAAAAATAAGAAAAATTGTGGCAACACTGTTCAACTTGTAGTATTAACATCTTGGATTAAAGGTAGTCGAACTTCCTCTAATCATGTAGCCATTTTGCTAGACCATTTTCGAAGCCCTGCCGTGTAAGCGCCTGTATATGTACCTACTTGTACAATGTATATTAAAGTGGTCCAAAAATGTATGTAAAAAAAATAAGGTCACATTTTTAATGCCGCCAGCCCCTAGGATTGTTCTATACCGAAAAAAATATTCCCCTATTTTTTATTTTGAAAAAAAAAAATTAGGGAGTGCTCAAAGCGCTCAAAGTTTTCAATGTATTTTATATGGGGAAAAAACAACTTTTCGTAGAAATCAATATTTTTCGATCGGAAAACTTTGCTTATCTTCAGGAGATTCCCGGTAATAATACCCAATTGTTCCTTTAAGCATTTTTTCATGGTAACTATATTTTATAGGTCCTCAAAAGGCATTAGAAAATGCAATGGGGGGACCAATAAAAAATCTTTAATCATAAAAAATGGTTAAATAAACAATTGGATATTAATATTTGAAGTCTCCTGAAGAGAACCACAGTTTTACAATTAAAAAATATTGATTTTCAAGAGTTTTGTACCATTTTTACGAAATTTTTTTTTTCCCCCATATAAAATACATGGAAAACTTTGAGCACTCTCTAAATATTTTTTGATTTCAAAATAAAAAAATTGGGGTATATTTATTTTCGGTTCAGAACAATCCTAGGGGGTGGCGGCATTAAAATTCCGACTTTATTATTTTGGACCACTCTAATGTACATCCATCAGAAGGCTCGCATGCATACGCCGTGGCACCCTGTTTGAGCTTTCAACGTAGTAAAAATTAAACATTCTCTCCTATTCTAAAGTAATCACCGAAATAAATAAAAAAACAAACCATTTTAAATTTCGAGCACTTGCAGGAGCAGTTTCCAAGACAACTGCTTCTTGGGTTGTAGGCGCTAGTTGTTGTCCTCCCCCGCATTTTGCTTAACGGAACACAAAAAGAATAAGAATAGAAATATAAAAAATTAAAATGTAAACGCCAAGCAGCAAGCAGCAAGCAGCAAGACGCCAAAGCAAGACGTTGACGAGATATCCTTTTGGCCATGTACTTTAGTAAGTAAGTAAAATGCAAAGTACCACTTGTGAATTTCGCTTTGAAGTACTTCGGAATCCCCCCCGTCCCTCTCACTTCGCGCGCGCGACTTGTGTGACTGGGATTGGGTTCTATATTTTTTTTTTTGCTTCTTACACGCTTGTATCGTATCGCTTTGTCGTGTTGGGTGTGGGGGTGGTCTTTTGTCATCTACTCGCATTGTACTTTCAGCAAAGCGGAAGGCATCCATCCACCAGCAGTCATGGCTAAGTCTTTCNAGTAAAATGCAAAGTACCACTTGTGAATTTCGCTTTGAAGTACTTCGGAAACCCCTCCCTTCGCGCGCGACTTGTGTGACTGGGATTGGGTTCTATATTTTTTTTTTGCTTCTTACACGCTTGTATCGTATCGCTTTGTCGTGTTGGGTGTGGATGCGGGTGTGGGTGGGGGTGGTCCTTTGTCATCTACTCGTATTGTACTTTCAGCAAAGCGGAAGGCATCCATCCACCAGCAGTCATGGCTAAGTCTTCCCTATTGTACGAATAATACTCGCACTCGTATAAGCACTTTCCCGCGACTCGAGCCTTCGCGTGAAATGTAATAAAAACATTTTTATGAAATTTTTTACTCAAATGTTTTTCTTTTGAATGTACTTACTTTTTTTTTTTTTTGGGTTATCGCATTACTTTTTTTTTGCATACCCACGCCAACATAAATCCGTATAGCCGTATGAATGCAAATACGNTAAAAAAACAAACCATTTTAAATTTCGAGCACTTGCAGGAGCAGTTTCCAAGACAACTGCTTCTTGGGTTGTAGGCGCTAGTTGTTGTCCTCCCCCGCATTTTGCTTAACGGAACACAAAAAGAATAAGAATAGAAATATAAAAAATTAAAATGTAAACGCCAAGCAGCAAGCAGCAAGCAGCAAGCAGCAAGACGCCAAAGCAAGACGTTGACGAGATATCCTTTTGGCCATGTACTTTAGTAAGTAAGTAAAATGCAAAGTACCACTTGTGAATTTCGCTTTGAAGTACTTCGGAAACCCCTCCCTTCGCGCGCGACTTGTGTGACTGGGATTGGGTTCTATATTTTTTTTTTGCTTCTTACACGCTTGTATCGTATCGCTTTGTCGTGTTGGGTGTGGATGCGGGTGTGGGTGGGGGTGGTCCTTTGTCATCTACTCGTATTGTACTTTCAGCAAAGCGGAAGGCATCCATCCACCAGCAGTCATGGCTAAGTCTTTCCTATTGTACGAATAATACTCGCACTCGTATAAGCACTTTTCCGCGACTCGAGCCTTCGCGTGAAATGTAATAAAAACATTTTTATGAAATTTTTTACTCAAATGTTTTTCTTTTGAATGTACTTCTTTTTATTTTTTTTTTTGGGCTATCGCATTACTTTATTTTGCATACCCACGCCAACATAAATCCGTATATCCGTATGAATGCAAATACATATGTATGTATGTCGGTATGCTGGTTTATATGTATATATGTATGTACAAAGTGTAACTATGAGGCTAAAGCGCATTCTCAGCGCAAATCTCTAGGAGACGGTGGTTTTAGTTTCCGCATGAAGAAAGCTTCGTAATATTTGTGTTTTCTTTATTTAATTTTTTTTTAAATTATTTTTTTGTGAATTCTTACCGTGCGTTGCATTGAAAGTATTAAGCATAATTATGTAACTTTATTTGTTTATTTGAAAACATTTTCACGCCAAGTCTATTGTCGGCGGGCAGAAGGAACAGCAGAAATGCAGCAATGAATACAAACGGGCACGAAAAATGCAAATAACCGCAGCCAAAAAAATATATTACCTAGCAAACCGAAATATGTAATAATACAAAAAACTTGCACACACAATGTGATAGGAATATCTGAGATGCCAATCCTTTTGCTGAATTAAATCAAGTTGCAATGGTTTGCATTAACATTTTCGTGCATGTGCCGGAACGTAAAAAAATGTAATTCACCATTGTTATCATTCCGGCGCTTTTAGATTTCTTACCACAAAAAAAAAAAAAAAATATTGACTCAGTCTTATTTGCAACCACTAGATGAAATTAACGGAAAGAACTTATGTGGGCAAGTGTGAAATAAAGCTTAACTGCGACAGAAGGCTCGGAAGCCAGCGAAAAATTGTCTCGAATCTCCATGTTATTCGTGTTCCTCCAAAACCATGAAATATTAACAAAAAATTGAATTTTAAAGAAATTTAGTCTACGGTAGCCAGACTTCCGTACTCTCTGGGTTTCTTCTGTCAGAACCGAGAGCTGACTGTTAGCTAGTTAAAGAAGCTGCTTTGACTGCCTCCTTTCGGTTAACCCGCCCAGGGGAACTTTGCAACTTTGAACGTCGAAGTTTTCTATAGCACCCCCTTTCAAAGTGATATTGTTTGCCACTTATGTTTAATTATTTATTTTTAAGAATTTTCAATTAAAGTACAGTTCATTCTGTAATAAAACCCATATAAACCCATATTAAAAACTTTTTAAAAGAGTACAAAATAATGCAAACATTTTCACCCAAATTTCAAATTTTTTTCAGAAGTGCTAGAATTTTTCTCAGTACACAGTTTTATAGCACATTCAGGTTTAGTATAATAATGTGCAAGTTTCAAGTAGCCAAAAACTTCCGTTGATTTTTTGGAACTTTTTCTGTCGCATTTATTGGGGGGACCTATACAAATATTTACTATTAAAAAATGACTACCCTGCAAACCATCTTTTCAGAGTATTCTGCATTGTAAAGAAATTTTAAAGAATTCGTTAAGATTTAATTAGACTTTTTACCGAATTTTCTAAAATGAAATAAATTACGCACACTTCCATTCTTTTACGAAATTTCGGAAGAAAATCTGTGAAGCAACGAAAATGATGGTGCTATGTGAAGAATATCTTTCAGAATTTTTCCAGAATTTTCTTTATTTTTCGTAAAGAAATTTCTTTACGAGTTCGTGTCAACCACTTCATATAATTTTCTTTGAAAATTCTTAAAAAAATCGTTACAGAAATGAGATACTCCTAACGATTTCCTTAAGATTTCGGGAACTTTGGTTTGTAGGGTAAATGAAAAATTGTGTGTTTTTTCTCCATATTAAATACATGGAAAACTCGATCGGCTTTGAGGCAGTTCTAGATATAGATATATATTTTTTTCTAAACAAAAAAATGCGGGCATTCTTTTTTTCCACTTAGAAAAAACGTAGGTGGTGAGAGATTAACTTTTAACGAGGTTTGTTTAAAATGTTTTCTTCAGAACTACAAAACTTACAACATCTCAGGAATAACAAGGACATATGTAACTCTATTGCTTGATCTAGATATGTAAGACCATTTGTCCACAGATGCCAAAATGTCGTGGAGTCTAGGTGTACATAAGACCGCTCGTCTTAAATTTTACCTTTAAAACTGTAAATAATCCCTCTAAGCAATAAACATAGTCCCGTAGTACACAGGATGGGTACTGCATGGATATCCTGAAAGGTACCTTAACAGCCAGCGCTACTTTTCCACCATATTCAACTCCACACACGTGTCTCTTTAAATGAAGCGACAACTTTAAAGTTTCACGCAAAACTGCGCCATCATTTGGCTTTAAAATGAAGTCTGAATGCAAATTGACTTTGCTGCCATGTTGCACGAATCCATTCTACAAAATATTTATACATAATAGATGCGGAACGGTTGATGATATCGTCTTTAGATATTGGCAATATGTAGCGGCAATATTACCATCGTCAGCACCAAGCAGCAAGACAGCCAGCCGTATCGACATCGACATCGACATTTGGACGAGAATTCATAAATGCTAATTTCAACACGTTACACTATTGCAAATATGAATATTTACATGCGCTAGCAAACACCAATATGTTCTCTTGTACGTGCATTCAAATGTAAACATACATACATACGTAGCAGATACTCATAGAGTGTCTCTGTAGGGAAACGCCAAAAACGAACCAGTCCGATACGATAGTAACTCCACCAAACCAAAATCAGCGAAATGCGGTACTTTTGAAAAACTTTATTTATGGCACTTTTTCCATTAGAGAAATCTATGTACATATATCTAAGGTGAGGAATTTAGAACTGGGCCGGAACTATGGGAAAAGAGATGCAGAGGGCGCTTGTTTACTTTACATATGTAGATATATGTTTGGCAGCTTTTTCGTTTAAATACGCTTTAATTCTGCACTTCGCAGATGCTTTTTCATAGTAAGTTTGGTAATACAAAACAAAAAGTTGTGTTAACATTTTAACATCTTGGGACCTTCTGGAATGTAACCAATAACAGCAAGCACCTCTGCAAAACTCAGCTAGAGCCAAAAGTATGTAAACGTACATTTCTTACAATCATTCAAACAAATTTAATTTCAAATTGAAAACACATTTCTTTGAAAATAATTTAAAATCGCACACACGGAAGAACCGAAAAGATTGGAACATCTTTTTACTTTTTTCTTTCGTCTGTCGATTTTAGAACTGGATTGGAACTATAAAATTTAGGACTACATAGTTCCCAAGTAGCGAAAAAGGGATGCAGCGGGGGCAATTTGCACTTCCTAGGATATCGCCATGTTAAATTCGCCACTTGTTTACATGTAAAAGAGAGTACTGGGTCTAAATGTACTAGAAGCGCACCAGTACGGAACTAGAGATTTTCCCCACAGGGCACGAACATGTGGGTACACACACGCACTACATATATGTATGAAGTATAGTATGTATTTAGTAATGCGAACGTTGGCGTCAACGAAGTGAACCCAACTGCTTCAGCAACATAGTAACTTGAATCACTATCCATCCCTGTAGAAAACTGATGAATCACTCGAGGAAAAGCTTCATATGAGCGAGGGTGGGATATTGTGAAGATAAACAATAGCCAAAAATTTGTTCGCTTATCACTTACCACCTCTTCAATATGTGATCATTCAAAAGAACAAAAAAATTTATAATATTTGTAATGATTTCTTTTGTCATATTTCGCACTGGGACCGAAGCCAGAAAAGCTGTAGTTAGCATATGCCATGCCACTCGTAAGGCAATGAAAGGATCTCCTCGCTTCATGTACTCACGAAATCCTTGAAACAATTTCAAATGAAGCAATCAAGGATTTCACTTGGAATCCACCAGCACTTTGGCGCCGTCCAGTAACTCGACTTTGCATACAATTCAACACATTCTGGCATGAATGAGGTGTTTGCACTGCCGTGCGTTTCAGGCAAGAGTGTGAAAATGCTTACAAGCTGACATGCATATCTACAAATCCACACATAAACTTGCATATATAGTACTTACATATGTAACTATGTTGCCAACTCTTTAGTGAAAGTACCAAGGCATTGCCTCTAATTGGTTTTGGCCACGCATTAAAAGAGCTAGGCTTCTGATAAGCGTTATGAGCGCACAATGACCAATGTTGATCTCATCTGGCGCAACACTTTGAAATTGAATCGATTTTGTAAATGTTACCCTTTAGTCGTAGCATAATTTTACGGTTGGTTGGTTGAATTCATGAGACTAATGACTAGAACTAGCGGGGTAAAAGTTGAAAACTTTCATAAAATTTAACCAACCTTAGGTGATCAAAGTATGGCTATACTTCGTGATGGGCAGCTACAGCAGACGTATCCGAGTTGAGTTACATTTAAGTACTAAGGGAAGTATTGTGCTTCAAACCCAGTTTGGCAGTTTGAGGATCCAACGACCAGTATCTTGTGAAAATGACATTTGCAGATCTGTTCACTACGCTACCGGTAATATCAGTTTGCAATAGGCCGGTTAATCCAAATCCAAATTTTGGTCGAGGATATGAAAAAGATTTTCTATAGCACAGAAGGAGGTTAAGATACTTATGCGATATGGCTCCTAATGAAACGCAGACTCACAGGAACCTTGCAGAACTGAGGCGATTCGAGCCTAACGAATTTTTGCTAGGCTAATCTTCAGCAGATTTGAGGTTGCAGTACTTCACAGTGCAAATAGCAGAGACTTCCGCTGACTGAATCTTGTAAACTTCTTCTTCTTATTTGGCTTGTTTGAGGTAACCATTTGTCGGTTTCGGCTGAGACCAAAAAAATGTCGCCAGTTGCCTCTCTTCTTTGCGGATTTGCGCCAATTGTTTATCTCTACATAGATGTATTAGTTTTGCGGGGATCCCAAATTTCTCGTAAACCTAGTAGATAGTATCAGGAGCAAAAAGCGCTTCCAAAAAAACCTTCCTGAGTGTCAGCAGGCCCTCCATTCTGCATTCCTTTCTCCTTTGTATGGAGTGGCACAAATTGAAGGACTTTGTAGCACGAACTTCAGGAGGCCTTCTGTAGAAGTTCTTCTTTAATTGATCATACTTCATCAATCTATTTATCATTATATATTTATTCAAAGTTCATAACAAATACGTTTAATGCTATTTAAGGTGCAAGGACTTTTAACCCTTCTTGGATAAGCCGGGAATGAAATAAGCCACCGTTATTAAAATCCGCAATACTCATCCGTGTCTCCTTTTTGTTTGTTTAAATTTCCAAAACACGAGTATCACATCCCTACACTGTGAATTGTTAAACACAACAACAAAAAAAAAAGAAATCTGTTAAAACCGTTAGTGTGCAATACCAGCTTGCAAATGTGTATGTAATAGCTGGCGTATTGTCAATTTTCAATCACCCGTTAGCTTTTATATAAATTCAAACAATGTGAAAAGCGAAAACAGATAAAGTTAAAATCCATTAAATAATGTGAACTGGAAATTTGGTAATTCGGTTTCAATGCAGTATTGTCATAATGCTAATGACAATTCGATCTATGTACATATATATGTATGTTGATGTGCTCCCAAATCTATTTTGAATCTAAATCTCTAAAAATGCTTAGCAGAGCACTCACACATACATACAAGTATATGCACAAATGAATATACATAAATGTTGAAAAATTCCCCCGCCACTTGTTGCATCACAATATTCAGTCATTGTTTTTGACTTTAGGTTGGCAGAAGAAATGGATTTAAAATGTTTTGTTTTGTTGTCGAGCGATTAGAGCGCAGACCGCCAAATGTCAGTTGCGATTTTTGTAAATTGTTTTATCAAATTTGGTAAAAGGATAAAATTACAATTACATTTTTAGCTGTTCTATGTTCTTGTTTGGGCTCCATATTCTTCTTCTTCTTCTTCATTGGCGCTATAACCGCCTAAGCGATTGTGGCCGAGTCTAAAATAGCACGCCAGTCATTTATCTTCTGTGCCAACTAACTCCAAATGGAAATGCCAAGTGTAGCCAAGTCCTTCTCCACTTGATCTTTCCAAAGCAGAGGAGTCCTTCCTGTCTCTAAATCGAAAAAAGGGGAAAACAAACTGACCATGTTGTTCTAGACGTACAATCCGAGGCTAAAGATTTACTCGGATCACTATACTGCCGCAGCCAAGATACTCACACGTCTCTGTATAGCAAAAAAGGTGCGATTCGCAATAATCCTAGAAAGGTTCAACATCGCAAATCTGCAATAGTGCGGCTTTTTACAGCGACACACAGTGCGGCCGAAATCCAAAAGTGCAGACAAAATTCAAGCTTTGAAAAAAATGACTCGAAATTTCGTACTAGGGGGTTTTCGGGGTCACTAACTACTAATTCGCTGTCAGAATTGCAAAATTCAAAAAGGCGGATCCAGTATGGCGTCTGATAAATTTCGAGCTTTTTAATTAGATTTCTTAGAAAGATTTTGAGTATGCAGTTTTATAGCCCATTCAATTTTAGTGTCACAAAGTCCTTACCGTTGATTTTTGAAATTTTTTTTGGTTGACGGTGCCAGTCATTTTCTTTCATACGAAGTACATTCGATGATATGAAGAAAATGAGCAGCGTCTTCAACAAAAAAAATTTCAAAAATCAACCGTAAGTCTCTACTACTTTAAGCGTGACTTTGTTATACTTAAATTAGATATTATTATTGTTATACTTAAATTAGATGGGCTACAAAACTGCTTACTCAAGATCTTTCTGTGAAATCTATATATGTGAAACTTATATGTACCCAGCAAACATTTGGAGTCATAAATGAGTCTTTAAGGAGTCCATTTTCGGAGAGAGGTTTAATAGAACAACATTTATGCACCGAAATTCGAAAATTCACTAGTTCGAATCCATTTAAATGCAACTGTTTGTTCAACTCAACTTCATAACATAAATCGGCGCTTGAAGTATTTTCGATAACAACCCGGTTCACGCAAATAAGTGATCAGCTGATTTCATAAAATTTGTCGAGCAGGCTGACTAAGTTGGACGCTGACTGTCGGTTTAGTGAAAGTTCGCTTAATTGGCTACTGTTTTATTTAAGCAAAGTTCTGCTAATTAAAAACCTCGGAACAGCTGTAAAAATGGTATTGCTATTAACTGGTTTCGATTGTAGTTAGCTTATTTGCGGTATTTCTATAAAATATATAGCTATTTTAATTTGAGTAAAAACTTTTCAGCACTTCGCAAATACTTTTTCGAATTCGGGACAAATAAAATGAAGATCGAAATTTTATATTATCATTTTGAAGTTTTGTCTGACGGGAGTTCGAATATGGGACCACCTATAGTAGCATATCGTCGCCTGGGTAAAAGAATGTCGTAAGCGCCATTTTGACGATTTTTAGTTCTAGATGCAGTCATATATTTTGAAATAAGGTCTTTCGATTGGTGCTATCAGTTTTTAGATATCTCCTTTAGTTTCCGAGATATTGACTAAACATTTTTCGATAATTTGGTAAAAATTTAGTTAGTGATGCAGGCATATTAAATTATTCAATATCTTAGAAAAAGTGTTTTCCATTTTTCTATATCCCCTTTAGTTTCCGAGATATTGAGTAAAAAGCGTCGTTAATTTAGTAGAAATTTTAATAACATTTTGTCGTATTTCAAACAAAGTGGCTGGCAAATTGTGGACAAACGACGCTTACGACAAAATTTCACTAAAGAAAAATCCTTCATAACCTCAAAACTAATTAACAATAAACATTAAAAATTAAATAATTTAAGAGTTTTGTGAACTTGTAACATTTTCAGAGACCTTGGAGAAAATCTATCTTCGCGTTTTTGAAAAATTCTATTCTAAACTTCAATCGCGATTTCCCACAACCTACCGAAATTAATATACGACAATCTTTTACCCAGGCGACGATATGTAAACAAATATGTATATAATTTTAAATAAAGTAGTTAGTTACACGTTAGTTGACAACTAATGCAGAGGTAACCTTTGACCATTTCGCGGCCATCGCCATAAAAATATAGTTAGCTTTTCTTAAAGAAAATTTACAGAAAAATAGTGACCTTTAGTTTCTTCTTAATCAACCATAAGTTAAGTCATAGTCAGATACATTTCTTTCAAACACACATACGCACATGTATGTACATATACATACATAGGGCATCCATCGGACGAAAATCATGTGCGCATCACTATCAAATAGCACTTGCATCGCATGCAGCGACAACAGTTGAACGACAAATGTGACACGTGCGTTCCTCGCTCCTCGTACAACTTTGCTTCTTCTTTTTTTGCAGGTGTTGTCCGCACAAATACAAACCATGACGCTCTATGAATTGCCATTCACTTAAGGGGATGATGTAAACTCGTTTCATGTAGTGTATGTACATTTAGCTAAAACGACAACCGAATACAACTTTAGGCAAAAACCCGTTCTTGTGTTCGAATCACAGCTTTATTAGATTTATAGTATTGCTTGAATTTGAACTTAGCCTGGTGGAATGAAAAAACCCTTACTGAAAAGGGAGAAATTAAAAAAAAGATAAATGGACACCTTTTTCGTTTATACAGCCCATAGAATTATTTGTAAAATAAGCCTCTATCCAAATTGAAAGCCCCAAGAATAGCCCTCTAAATCCTCCAAAAACACGAATACCGAATACCCGTTTGAAAGTAATCACATCGCCAAAACACAACATACATATATACACGTTATATACTCGTTAGTCGTGCCCCTCGGTGTCGCTTGGTCGTATGCCAGCGACGTCAGTTCAGCAGCGTGATGTGCATTCAAATGCGTCGATAAAATGGTAATTAATTGCGTAATTTACACATTCACGAGCGACTGAATACGTCGAGCATGCAACGTTAGCATCAAATCCTTTCATAAGCGGTGAAGAAGGCGGGGGGCAGCACCAAAAAACAGCGTATCATTGAGCACGTGGCCATAGCAAGAAAAAAAAAACAAGTCGGAAAAAATCCAAAGGAAAAAAAAATGGTTTGAAAAAGTCGAGTTGTCACTTGGTCGGTCGGTGCACAAGGACGACAATTCAGCGCCATATACACTGGCCGGACGTGATGTAGGAAAACAAACACAATCCCTATACACACACACACACACACACACTCACATGCACACTTGCACGCATACATCAAATTCAAACGACGACTGACGACCGACGACTGCAGAAAAAATGCATAAAAATACGAGTAAACAAGTGCCGAATTCAGGGCAGGATGCGGAGGGCTTGTTGCGGTTGCGTAACTTTCTTTCTTCTTTTCTACAAACATGCGTACATATGTATGCATGTACATTAGACTGCATCACTCCCCATACAAAAAAAAAATCGGTACTATTTTTCCATTGGAACTATAAAATCTATTATATTTTAATACGTCCACCAAAATATTTCGAAAAAATATTAAGATTTAAGTGAGCTGGACCAATTTCAAAATACCTCCAAAAAAGGAGTTTTTTATGAATAAAAATAGTTTCTTACATTTTTTTTTGAAAAAATGCCCTCAAATGACAAAACGGTTTAAGCTTAAAAAATTTGCATAAAAATATTTTCAAAAAATTTTAAAAAAATTTGAACGGAATCGTAATGATGAGATTTTTAATGCTGTTTTTTAACTTTTTTCAAAGATTGGTATCAGAATAGTTTTGGCCCAGTTATTCAAGTTTTTCGTAAATCAATCTTTGAAAAAAAGTAAAAAAGATTTTTAAATATTTGTATGCAGATTTTTTAAGCTAAATCTGTTTTGTCATCTGACGGGGCTTTTTTCAAAAAGTTCTTTTATTTTTATTTATAAAAAACTCCATTTTTGGAGGTATTTTCAAATCGGTCCAGCTCACTTAAATCTTAATATTTTTCCCAAATATTTTGGTGAACGTCTTAAAATATAATAAATTTTGTAATCCCGCCGGAAAAACCGCAACTTTTTTTTGGTGATGCAGTCTAATGTACATATGTATATACATAGATATTATTTGTTTGTACGCGTTCACTTGCTGCTAGCATTTTTTCTTTGAACTACCCCCGTGTACGAGCTCGCGCTTGTGTGTGTGTGCCTGCTCGCTTTTAATATCCTTTGCTCTGTTCAAAATTGATTAATGATCTGTGCAAAGGATGTTACGCCTTGTTCACAACTACGGCAACCACTATTTTACGCTGTTTTTTTTTTTTTGCCCGCCACCAATGCAAGGTTTCGTATGAACTCAGCACTCGGAAACGGCGGTGACAAATTCGGGGGAGGTTGCCGTGTAATCAGCAGCAAATCACTGAACACCGACCGCTTCGGATGAAAATAAGTTTGTTTTGTCTATAACAATGTCATTACGAGGCTTCGCCTTTCCGCTGAAGCACAGCTAAGTTCTGGGTGCAACAATCTTGTTACCGTCTATTCAGATAATCGTTGTAGAGCCGCAAACAATTACCGACTGTGTGGCTAATGTGACACATATTGCAACAAATGACGGTGATATACATAAATACATATGTATGTATGAATAATGTATGTATGTATACATATATACTTACGCACAATAGTTTTTTTTTTTTTTTTTGTATAGAAAAAGTATCGAAGGTCACACCGCGAGCGTGTCTGTGTAGGACCCTAACCCGAACTAAACTTAAGTAAAACGCTCTCTCCGGTACTACATAGTAGAGGTTTACGCCGACAGGCTTTGCGGCGGCGGCGTGTTCAACTTCAAAAAGAATCGGCGGCGGCGGCGACGCCGGCGCGTCTGGAAACGCCGGCGCTACTGCCCATAAGGTAGAGTCCAAAGAGCCATGAGGCTTCTAATCTCATCATGTCATCAGATTATAATTCTATTTAATTCATTCATTGAATTCAAATGTTGAGTGACTGCTGCTGATGGATGGGCGAACAGAAGAAAGTATATATAGTATATACATTAGGTTTCCCATTGAAAATGATTTTTTTTTGAAAATTTAAAGACCCTACCCCCTAATTTGATTCGTTTTTATGAGAAATATTATTGCCTATTTTTATAGATTTTTTAAAGGCCATTTAGAGGTCGCGGCCTGTCGATTTAGGTCAGAAAATACGATTTTCTAGATTCATGAGTTTTTGAGAGACTATTTTTGCTTGAATTTCAATGAATTTTTTAAATTTTGACCATCGATAATTTCCACAATTTGAAAATATGTAGTACTAAGGTACAAAAAAACGATTTTCGATGGGCACCCTAATATACATACATCTCTATGTACTCTAAAAATGCGTATGTACTATTTCAATTTAAAGAAATAAAAAAATTTAAAGGTTAAGTTATTGGGGTAATTTATGTCGCTATCAATAAAGTTTTGCAATAAGCTTTCAACCGTTATGTTAAATTACGGAGTTCTTACGAATTTTTGCGGGTTATATATTGAAAATAAGGTTGGCCTACTTTTTTCCAAAAGTTTAACCCATCAACTCCCACCACAACGGGCCTTTTTGACCCACTGTTTGAAAAATGGCTTATAAATAGTTAAATTTCCAATAATATATTAAGTGCCAAATTTTTCTAAGGAGAACAGAATGTAATGCAAAATAATAGTAATTTTTACCAAAAAGGGGGACTTCAACTCTGTGTAGAAAATATTGCTATGCGCGGGAGCAAAACCTTCCTGGGGTTTGACCACTACTTAGGAAAAAAACTTTTCTACCCTATTCGACCCTAATTTAACTGTAATAAACGCTGTCGATCGAAAAACATGTTACCTATATATTTTTCTGAGTTACGCTTTTTTATTAAATGTAATTTTCATTTCGTAAAATAGTGTTTTTATACGAGTAGTATTTAGTTCCTTCAAACGATGTATTTCAATGTGCATACAACATGAAAATTTTGTACAAAATTCCCTAGGCGCCGAACGCCGCCGCCGCCGCCGCCGCGCCGATATTTTCGTAACTCGGCGGCGGCGCGTGAGAAATGACAAAAAACGGCGGCGGCGGCGGCGTGGCCCGGCGGCGTATACCTCTACTACATAGATAGTTATTGTCAAACATTTTGGTGGAAGAAAATAGTTTGAGCACTAAGCTCTAAGTTGGTTACAGACCTGATTCGAACCGTAGAAGCTCTTAGGAAATCTTAGAGACTAAAAAACGTTCCCCATTCGGGCGCCTTCATACGTTTTAGCCGCGGTCAATTTAGTTAGCAATGCCACTTCTATTCTTGCATTGTTGCTTCGTTTAGCTTTCTTTTTCTTTTGCTCCTGTTGTATTTCGGCAGTCGGTATTTGTTACTCGGGCAAGCAACAATTTTCACAACATTCGTTGGTTTGAGCTAATCAGCTCTTTTGCCCGACTATCAGGTCACTTGCTCAATTAGGTGAAAATTCCTATAATCGTATGGATTTCGGTGCTGTTTCAAGTTTGGACATGCGGTCGCACAATGAGGCCGATTGATATATGAGAGTGCCAAAAAAAAAAAATCCACTGCTGGGTACTTACTTGTGCAGGGCGGCCTCATTATTCGCCACAAAGTGAACTTCTGGTAGCTGTAACAAAAGCAGATTGAAGTTGGACTGAGTGGTTGCTTTTAAGGATTTGAGAATCATGACCAGCTGATCTGTGATATCCTTAATATTTTTTTGGTATTTATTTATTTGGTATATTTTGGGAACCGGCGCTCTGAACACGTTGATCGTCAGCAGGATTATTGTCGTACTTTATTGTTGAAACGCTGCTTTCAATCCACCATCACTTTTTTGTTCAAATGGGTCTTCTGTTCTCTGACTGAATAACTGATGTGGGAGTGTGTGCTCATCAATGCTAAATTTTCATGGCTTTGCTCAGAATGTGTTTAAAAATCCAAATTGTTATTTATTGAGTTCACTGATTTTCTGCAAATATAACTTTCGTTTTGTTTAACTTGACATTTCTAAGCACATATATGTATGTATGTATATACATATCTATCAAAAGACAAGCGGACATTCATACATATACATGCATATAATAGCAAAAGCATATTTTTCCAGTGCAAACACAAGTGTTACCATTGTTACAATTCATGAGACGAGGAATTTTTCGCTGTTGTTGTTCGTCACACAATATCAAGCATTAAATACATGCACTCGTACGAGTAAGTGTGTGTAGCTAAACACTCGTTCCAACAACAGTTGTCGCCTGCGAACAATGCATGACAAATTTTGATTTTCTGCGTATTTAATCAATTTCAACCATCTCATCCATTTCAGCTATTTTATTCATTCAATGTGTTTCGCCCAACAGCCTCATTCAGCCGTGCAGCCGAGCACCCAACCATCCATCCATCCATTCATCCATTCACTAGTCTGTCTGTCTAATCGTCGTTTGCTTGCCTTCTCAGTCAGCGAGCGCAACATGGTGCAGTCGACGAGGTAGAGGAACAACAAACACTCTCGATATTGTCAAATGTGACTAATTTCATGCTCGCGCGTCAGCGCGCACTTTCATTTGCCTCTGATCTGCTTGGCTCGAAATGCCCGAGGGTGGGCGGGCGGTCGAAGCGAGTGGGTGGGTGGGTGGCAATGGTTGTTGTAGCGCCTTTGTCAACTTGGCGGAACACATTCTTTACCTGCACCTGCAAATAGCACACTGAAATGCACAAACGACATGGAACATTGGATGACACGCGTGATTATCTGTGGAGTTCTGTCAATTGGAATCTATGTTTGTATGTACATACAAGTATGTGCATATAGATGTACATATGTATGTCTGTCTAACTGCATGTGTGTGTGTGTTGAAGTACTTTAGTTAAAGAATAGCATAAAATGGCTAAATACGTAAATAAAATTTATTTTCAACGAATTTGTTTTTATTCTAATAAATTATACGCTATTAATAGTTGCTAATCGCTTTACTTTGTGCCTTCCTTTTTGATTTTTGATTTTGCTATTTTCCTTTCGTGCTTATTTTTGTAAAATATTATTTGGGNTGTTTTTATTCTAATAAATTATACGCTATTAATAGTTGCTAATCGCTTTACTTTGTGCCTTCCTTTTTTTTGATTTGATTTTGCTATTTTCCTTTCGTGCTTATTTTTGTAAAATATAATTTGGAGTTTCCTATCGTTGCAATAATATTAAAATGCATTTTACTTCTTTATTTGCACAGTGCACGATTTTTTTTTTGCGAATTTTCTTTTTAAGGCTCAACCAAGTCCTTAGAGCAACCGCTATAGCCCAGTTCCTCCGGCCGAAAGTATGAATTCTGCATGCTGTAGAGCCGATCGATGGGATTGACCATTGGCGATTGGGTGAGTGGCCCCATTAACTGTTGAAATGTGGAGTAGCTCAATCCGAGTACGGTACTCAGGAAAGGCTCGTTCATCTTGTTGCAGTTTTCTGAAAATAGAAGCAGAGTCGANGGCCCCATTAACTGTTGAAATGTGGAGTAGCTCAATCCGAGTACGGTACTGAGGAAAGGCTCGTTCATCTTGTTGCAGTTTTCTGAAAATAGAAGCAGAGTCGATCGTAAGAGAAATGCAAGATTGAATGTATATTGTGAACGAATGCAGAGTCAACGTATGCAGTTTTATTAACTAATTCTTCTGAAAGTTTTTTTTTTTAACTGTAACTTATAGCTGGGAATAATAACGACCGAGTGCTTACTATCATTCGTTAGGACCCAGGTTCGATATCTTATCCTGACAAATTCAAAAAAAGGGTTTTATTCTAATAGTGGACGCCTCTCGCCAAGCTAAGGCAAAGCTTCGAGGGCATTTCTGCGGTAAAGAGGCTTCTCATGATTTTATCTGAGATAGGCCCAGGCATTTCTAATGAATTTTTCGCCGCTAAATTCGAGCCTGAATTCAGAAATTTTTGTTGCCCGAAAAATATTTATTTAAAATTTTAAATTATATCTCTTGCTCTATCACATGCCGTTAAGTTTTCTCAAATTTAAAGAATTTTACTATTGTCCCCTTAAAACAATGCCCTAAAAAATGCACCGAGATGTTTAAAAATTTCAAATTGAAATTTTTTGGTTTAAAAATAAGATATTCGAGCAAGAAATATTTTTTTAAAATGCATTGTATAGCTTTTAGAAAAAACCGTCACAATGCTAGATAGGCCAAACCCAGTTTTTTTCTCTGATGTGTGTTAAGCAGTTTCAGGTTAAATAATAAAGTCCGAAAGAAGAATATTTTAAATTTTTTTTTAACAAAATTAGAAATTGCAAATAATTTTTATGATTTTTCCACTTCAACTGAGATTTTCCCCACAATTATTCTGCAAGACATTCCTTTTTCGTTTATAATTTCTAAACGGGTTTTTATTCATAAAAGGGCTTGATAACACCTAGTTGGCAAAAAACAGATTGATTGATAAAACTATTAGGTAAGCTTTCAATATACATATCGTCACCTGAAATGCAAAAATACGTAACAAACATCATCGTTGAAATGCAAAAAGTCATAACTAATAAAAAATTCAAAATTCGCTTTTTGATTTATATGATGGATTTC